>NC_063208.1:12413878-12491378 GCF_017589495.1 Alosa alosa
GTATACACCAATCACATCAGAATAACATCTAGTGTAGGGTGTGTGTCTCATGCTCAAGAAATGGCTTATACAGCAAAGTATTGTAAATCACATCAGATTCTGGTGTTAAAACATTGTGCAACACGCAAATACCTCTTAATGGAGATTGACAGACGTTGATGTTTACTTACCAACCAATTGTACAGTTATTATGTACAAATACAGTGGAGTCTTTAGGAAGGCGTCTTAAAACCTCAATCAGAGATTTACCTTCTCTTTGCTGAATCTGTAGTCAGACTCCTGTTCTGAGGCCAGCAAGCAAATGCACCTCTCACTGCGCACTCTGTGTAGGCATAAATAGACACTGCAGTCTCCATCAGCCATCACCCTGCATGTGAATCAGGAATCCATGGTAACGGAGCAGGCCCCCTCCCGCCCATACTCAAAGGCTCCCTGTGTCTCTCCTCAGGTGCCAAACATGCTCACATGATGTCTGTGGGCTTGTGGGTGCTGGGTGGAATAATGGCCTTCCTGATGGTGGAGAAGTTTGTCCGTCTCCTGAAAGGAGGACATTCCCATTCCCACTCGCATGGACACGGACACTCCCATGGTAGGAGCATTTCCAACATGTAACTCTAGCAAGGAATGATTCCAGGAAGTGGCAAAATGACAAGAACTTTTGTGATTCTTATTGTTAAAGGAGACCACATTTGAGTATTGTCTCTCTTGCTGTCATTGGCCTTTCTTACCGGTATTAAACAGTCCCCAAATCTCATTCTCTTGGCCTCTCCCCTTTTTGGTAAAAGCTTAAAGTGATATTTAAATAGTGTCTGTTATTGTAGAATTGTATGTAGGTCAATTTGTATGCATGAAAGTTAATGGAACTAACATTGATTTCCCATTTAGTCTTTAACTGTGTGCACAAGCTCTCTATCCCACTGCCTTGTCTAAACCACACTAATCGAAAAACTTGCCTCTATGGAACCACATATGTGTGAGCTTCACTTCTCGCTCATTTCAGGTGCTAAAGCAAAGGACAGTGATGGAGAGGAAGAAGAGAAGGAAGAGAAGAAAGAGGAAGTGAAGGAGGACAAAAAGGCACCCAAGACAGTGGAGGAGAAGGGAACAGGTATGGAGAGTTGAGAGCACATGTACTGTATATTGTCAGAAAGAAATTAATCCAGGCACTCCAATTACGCTGACGGCGAGGAAGGGATATGGATACATTTAAAAAGCCTTTATTGTAACTGGCTACTTCATTAGAACGCCAATATGTTTCGACCTAGCGCAGATAGTCTGTGCGAATTAGGGTTGAAGGTGGAAGTAAATACAGCAAAAGGATATTTGGTATCAATCAAACTGTAATTTTATGTAGATTAAGAATTTCAGGTGCCTACAGCACAGATTTGTACCAGAAAAAAGATATACAACTTTGAATGGACCATGGTATAATGATTATTGGGCCAAAATTGTATATTATCACATATAGATATTAGCTGATATCTCCCATTCTGGTAAAAGGATCTTGGATCCAAACTTGGTGTACTTACTCACCATAAGTTCTTGATGAAATTAGTAGGTGTTTAATGTCTTGGGGTCAAAAGACAAGGTCACGTGAGGTCATACTTGACATGCAATGTTTGTTTTATACCTCTCAAGCAGATGAAGAAACCTCATTAAACCCAACACAGTTAATTAACCCTAATCAACTGGCCTAATTAACTGATAAGGCATTCAAGATCATGGGGTCATAGGTAGAGGTTAAAGGTCATAAGGCTATAGCTGGCTGAGGCATAGAATCAACTATCTGAATTGACATTAAAAAAGATTATGACCTTTATTAAAGCAAAACAAACTTTATTTTTCTGTATAAAAACAGTTGTTTCAACCTCCACATCTTATTTTAGTATTGTAGTAGTAGCCTCTCTGAAACCAGGGGAAATCAAAATAATTTGCTGTTTTAAAAATGCAAACATCTGTGTGAATACCTGTTTTAAAATAACTGTTTCAGTTCATAAATGATATTGGAGTAAAACAAAGTACTATTACATAACATTCAGTACATCAATAACAACATTGTAGTTCATTTAGACAAGCTGAATAGCAGAAGTTTTAGATTAAATCCAAACCATTTCTGTTAAACATCTGATAAACATTGTCATCTTGAGCTTTTTCCTTCAACTTAAATTATAACTTATAATTAGAATAGTGTTGGAAATAAAAACTACCCTTGCATCGCATTGCAATAGTTATACTTTGTTCCCTGAAGTTGGTAGTAGGCATATAAGCAACGGCAGCAGTGGACTGACATTACCTAGGATTCTACTAGGTATTATAGTGGGTTTTCAGGATGTGAAGGGATGTAATCATGGGTTTCATAAAGGTTTATACTATTGCATGGGTTTTCATGTTTTAGAATAATGGTAGTCATAAGTCTTAATGTCACTGCATTTGCTGTGAGTGAGGTGAGGTCATTGTATCCTGTGTAGGCCAAACCAACTGTCAGAGGAGTGGGGTGAGGGGAAAAGTACTGGGGGTACCAGGATGAGAGGATCTCTTCCTTACATGGATAGGGGAGAGTCAAGTCTTGACTTGACAATATTTTACATATGTTACCTATGCATTACATAGGTTTGCATATAGTTTTATGCATGATGGGAAGATGGTTTCCACCAATGTAAGCGACCCTGAGAGGGTGGCACTTCTCAAGGGCTGAGGAGTATAAAATATAGTGTATAGCCATCCGTAGGGGAGATCTTGTCGGGGGGCCCCAGCTGATGACATCTCCTCCCTATTGCTTTGATGGTTGGTCTGAACTTTGGTTGGGCTGTACCATCATTGCAATACGGTGAATAAAGATTCAGTCTTCGGAAAATCTTATATCTATATTGTCTCCTTCGGATGCCTTGTTCCAGAGTGCTAAATTACTAAATAGTCAAGTGGTAATTGTAAATTGGATAATTGGATTTGGAAGACATTAAGACATTTTCTAGCCTGGAAAATCCAGACCCTGGTAATCTAGAAAGATTAAGGGTCTGGCCACAAACAATGTAATGGCCCAACTTGAGGGGCGGCACCAAGCATGCTTTTGAAAATCTCACTGCATGCAGTTGGATAACACTAGACCAATGTTTACTCTGAATGATTCCGGACTTCGACACAATTAGATAACACTATGACCAATGTTTACTGACCTCCAACGTTACAGCGCTGTCGTCATCAGTTTAGCTCGCCTCTGGCCCGCATATATATCAGATACGCCGATTTGATTGGTTCCCCTGGATGCAAGGGGTAAAAGTAACGTGCATCATTGCTCATTCCATTGTGCTCTCGCGAGAACTCTGGATTTCCAGGGTAGACATTTTCCACGACAGTATCATGATTGGAGTGGTTCCTCTTCAAGTGCTGTCTCATCATCCATTGCAGTGAAATGAAAATAATGAATCAAGACACCACTGAGCACAACTAAATACTGATATTCATCCCAGGGGAAAATATTGCTTCTTACAACAGTCTCATCTTTCAGAAACAAAATTTAGAAAATGAACTGCTATCCTAATACTTTGTGTCCCTTAATGTGCTTTGTAAGAAATTATAAGGTGGATTGTAACTCATAGAATTAAATCCCATTTTTTAAGAGATGGACAAATTCGTATTTAATTATATTATTGATATCTACCTTCCAAAATATTTAGATATTATTTTTTGCCCATCCCTAACTTCAACTGAACAGATAACAACGGACATGCCACATTACTAACATCAAAACTGGAAGACAATACTAGTCTTCAGGGTCACAGAAATTGCCAGGAAAAAGTGGACAACACCTTGTCCATGAAGGGAAATAGCAAGGGCCACAGTTAATAGTCATACTAACTTATGAAAAGTCACAACAGCACAGAAAGCTATAATTTACAGCTGGAAGTAGCACTGCTTGTACTGTGGAAAGGACTGCATGGGCAATATTGAAAGAGATATTAGTCAGGTCATGACTATGCTAGTGGAAGTATTTCACTGTTATGTAACTGTTAAGCACATTTGCCTACAGTAATTGCAATCAGATTCTTGATTCTACAAAGGAGGGGTATTAAACTCATTGTGCTGTTACAGTATTTGAAGTGAACATGGCATGTTTATTAGCATGTGTCCACCGTATATAACCTTGTATGTCGGGATGAAACAGACCCTAACCTTTGACCCCATGGCCCTGAGTCCCTAAGTTCATCTAACTTGTATAGACAATAAATGTACTAGTTAATAAAGATCCATCAGTCTGCTTTGGAGATATGAACCAAATACTGCATGTGAGTTATTTGTGTGACCCCTTGTAACCTTGACCTTTGACCTCAAGACCTAAATTGTCTTGCCAGCTCTTTGACAACTTATAGTGGATAAGTAGACCAAGTTTGATGAATATCTTTCAATTGGCTTAAGAGATATCAGCTAATATCAAGATGTACTACGTTTTTGGCCCAAAAATCATTGTGCCATGCTCCATTCAAAGCCCTATATATTTTTTCGGTACAAATCTGCGCTGTAGGCACCACAAATTCTTAATCTACAGAAAATTACGATTCAGATTGTCTATTGTGTTTGCCATCAGATCGTTTTGCTATCTTTATAAAGCATTCCATCATGAAGATTTCAACCTAAGCTTATTTGTTCATAACCAATGTCTTTCTGGCTTTCTCTGGCTGCAGATATTAAAGTGTCTGGCTACCTGAATCTTGCCGCTGATTTTACGCACAATTTCACGGACGGTCTGGCCATTGGCGCATCCTTCCTGGTTGGGCCCACTGTTGGCTTGGTAACGACCATCACCATCTTGCTCCACGAGGTGCCTCATGAGATTGGTGATTTTGCCATCCTCGTCCAGTCGGGCTGTACAAAGAAGAAGGTAGAGGATACCATTTGTGTCAGGAACTAGCTCGATGTCAAACATTTGTCGGAATCATGTCTTACATGATGTCAAAAAATGTGTTAGTTATAAATATATAGTTTTGAGCTTTTGTGCCAAAAATGTTCTGCTATAAAACAATGAATGTACTTTAACCTGCTTTGTGTGGACTCTTTAATGAAGATTTGCTATTTTGTGTTCTGTTTTTCGTCAGGCTATGTGTCTCCAGCTCCTGACAGCTGTCGGAGCGCTCGCTGGCACATCTTGCTCCCTCCTGGCTGAAGGTGTGGGTGCAGCCGCCACTGCGTGGATCCTCCCCTTCACCGCCGGTGGCTTTGTTTACATCGCCACGGTGACTGTCCTGCCTGAGCTGCTGGTGGGCCGGTCCAGCCTTGGCCAGTCGCTGATGGAGATCCTGGCAATGCTCCTCGGAGTAGGCATGATGGTGCTCATTGCTGAGTACGAGTGATCTCGCAAAGTGTGGGACGGAACGAGGGATGACTGAACGAGGGAGAAAGGGACAGAGGGAGAGGATGGAGGACAGAAATGGTGATTAGGAGATTGGGAACAGTGGAGAATTGTCACGCTGAACTGTGTTACTTTTGGAGTGAGCTGAGAATTAAGGCTTTGGCGGGTGAGGAAAAAGGTCAGAGTGTGGCTAGCGCCAGCAGAGGACTCTGTCATGCTGTGCGGGTTCAGTCATCGTTTCAGAGAGGGGTTACACCACAAGAGAGACTTGGGAGGCACTAAGAGGAGTGTAATAAATTGGCGTCTGGTCCCTCCAGCACCATGTAACGTCCATTATCATTCCATTGGGTCTCAAAATGGGATCACACTTCAGTCGTTTCATACCCTGCATTTTACTCCTACACTGCGCAGAATAAATTAGTTGTTGATTCAACAATGAATCAGATGTTGAATCAACCACATAATCTATGTTTGTGCTAATTTTACTTTAACTGTTATTTTTTATTTCGTCAGATATGTAAATTGTGTTTAAAAATTGTGTTTTTTTTTTTAAATTTCAGATGGACATTTTATTTTAGAATTTTTCAAAGGATATGCGCTATCAATGTGCTTGGCGTCCATGAGACTCGTTTCATGCCTGTCTGGTCCTTTTACGGATTTAGACCATTTTGCGAATGTCAGCTGTTTTTCTCCGTAGAGAATGGTAACGGTTAAGAGACAAGAAGTGTGGCTGTTAAGAATCCTCACCAGAATCACTGCGTGCAAGCCATTGGAGAGAAAGGAAGAGCTACTTTTAGAATTTAGTCAACATCAGAAGCTTGTTTTGTGGCGTTTGAATATGCTTAAACCACTGTAACCTCCGCTCTGGTGGTTTCTCTTTTGAGCAGAGCTTCTTGTGGAAATAATTTAGGTAATGAATGTAGTCCACTGTCTGTCATGAGCATCTGTACAAGCAGCAGCAGCAGCTTAATTCAACTTCTTATAGTATCGTTATTGATGTGAAACTGGAACAGTTGTTCATGGGTCTATTCACCTCTTACTGAGTTGCAGTCTAGTGTTGAGCTTCTCTGAGTAACTTTCTTTTCCTCTTATCAATTTTTTTTTTTGTCCCCCCACAAGTGAGTGGATCCAAATGTCTTGTGTGGTCATGACTATGACTGTTGTCAGATATCCCTCATCTCACACACACACACACACACACACACACCTTTAACATGATTTCTTTGTGATGGGCCAAACTGAGGAGAGACCAAACAGATGAGATGAAATGAAAGTTTCTGTATGCCTCTTGTGTTCATTAAAAATGTACATTGGTAGACACCAGACCTCTGATTAACTGTAATTTTATTTTCCATATAATATTACATTGCATTACAATATTGAAATTGAGACACTATAATATTATGTTGGGACTGAATAGGGTAAGCAAAACAAGTCTTTTAGCTTTGGACTGTTAGATATCTGCAATGACTGGAATCAATGTAAAGTGTAACTTTGATTTGGAAGTCCCCTAGTTTGTACTATGTTACTATGTTCTTGTACAACATGGGTACTTAGTTAAACTACAGTCCTCTTCAAGTGTGCGTCTATTGGGTGGTTGGTGGTTTGCAGCTTTTATAGCAGCAATGGTGGCCAGACAGAAAGCGAGGGCAGCTAAGGCACTTCCTGAGAACAGCAGAGCCCTCTCAGGGTGGGGGGAGTTTCCACCTGAAATGGAGATAGACAAGGTAGTGGTTATGGTTATGAGATTTGTCCAAAGCAACATACAAATACAAAAACAATATAATATTTAAAGTTTAACAGGGAACAGAGTAGAATGTTGGTTAAACTATAATAAGAAGAATAGCAATAATAAACAATGTCAATTCAATCAATAGCCTAAATCAGGGGTCTCAAACACCCGGCCCGCGGGCCAAATCCGGCCCGAGACGTATGCCAAAATAATAATGTAATCCGGCCCTTGAGACTATTTTTAATTGCAACAAACAACGATACTGATTAAAATAGACGATAGTTCCAAGTACAGTGACAAATCTCATTTGTACTCTGCTCCACTATGTGCTAGACATACAGAGCTTCATTCAAACCCAAAATCGCTGCGCAAAGTTTTCAGGAAATACTTGTATTACACGCGAGAAACACAAAGACGTGCATTTGTAATGACGCGGAAGCGATGCAGGCCATAGTGTTGCATAAATTGAAGCAGAAATTAAGCAGAAATAGGCCTACACCAAATGTTGGAAAACGTTTACGTGTGATGAAGTCTTAGGTAGGCTATGTTATTCACTTATTCTAAATCTGAAGGAGAATATCCTTTTGGAGATTATGATCGATCGTCTATTGAATGGAGGTGCGTCTGCGTGTATACGACTGTGTCCACTAAGCATACCATGCTTATTTCGACCCTCTGCCCAACATAGCTTGGAGGTTGCAGTGGTAATCGTGATGATAGTGTCCGTAATGGACGTGGTACAGACAGCAGGGCTAGTAGAAATAGGGCTCTAAACTACAAAGTCACCCGCAATATGATGTGAACTTCTGGGTACTCAGATTACCCGCGATAGGAACTGATTTGACCAGAATACTTTATTGTAGGCCTTGTGGTTTAGAAACCATATACATCTTAGGTGTTTTCCTGTTAATTTGTTATGTGGGTAATATGAAAAAAGGAAAGTAAACCTGCTCAAATATGTTCATCCAGTATTTACTGAAAGGTGCATCATTTGAGGTGCATGCCATCCAGTGGCAAATTAGATGGGTAAATTTACAAAGATTTTTACATTTACAGTAGGACTTTATCTCTGACCATTTTAAAGCCATGGCCTTTTGAAATTTTGATATAAAAATGCAATGGTGTTGCTTTCTTAACCCTGACGCCTATAGTTTGCCAGGTTTAAAAAAGTTACGAGAGGAAAATATTTTTATTTGGTGTGAAACACACACATATCTGTTTTTATGCTTTTCATTTGTTTTATAATTTGTATTAATATTTATTTTATCATTATTTTATTTATAAGCTAAGGTTGCTAGTACAGGTGTCTAAAACTAGATAAAAACACTTGCACTTTCTGTTTGCAGTTTTGTGTGGTATTTGAAAAAAAGAACATTGCATTTTCAGAAATAGCCGGCCCTCCAATCAGATGACGTTGGCAGAATTGGCCCCCAGCTCATTTGAGTTTGAGACCCCTGGCCTAAATATACATGTACATGTATGTAACAAACATGCAGCTGGGCACTAACCTTTGAAAGATAGTTTGATGCTTCTCTCTAAATGCAAGCGTTTATCGTCTCCATGGACTATACAATGATACACTCCCAAATCTGACTTCCTCACTCCAATGATCACTAAACTGAAGAGGACATTGGTATGATCTTCTAGAGCAAAATGTGCATGGTCCAGATTCTTCATGATTGTTACAGATCTCGTAGTCCTTGACATTTCTATGTCCATCAGTGCTGTCAGCTTACAACCACGCTGATGGAACCATGACACTTGGTATGGTTTGATCTGTTTGGATGAGCGGTCACAAGGAAGTGTGACATTTTCAGTGGGCTCTGTAACAAGGGTCTGATAGAGCGGTAGGGATCCATGAGGGATACGTGTTCCAGAGGCACCTTAGAGCCAAAGACATTAGTAGTGTAAGAGATTGAGTAAGATACTCCACATTATTATCCAATACCAATACTGACAATAGGCATGTAGCTGTACCAACCTTTAATAGCTAATCTGATGCCTTCTCCAACATGCCAAGTTTTGTGCTGTCCTCGGATGATGCAGTGATAGTCTCCGGAATCAGACTCGTTCACCTCTGTTATCACCAAATGGATTAGCCCTGTGATGTCGTCCATCACTGGAACAAAACGTGCCGGATCCTCATTATGAATCAATATGGCAGCCTGTCCTTTGACTTTTCTATGGTTATTATCATTGAAGTTGACTTGTACTGATGCAGAAGCCACGAGAGGCTATCAAATCCATGCAGTCTTTCAGATGTTGCAAAACAGTGTGGCGTTGTCATTGAGTCTAGTTATAACATAGATTGAGGACAGCAGTGGGGTGCTACCTGGTTTGGAAGCAAATGAGAGACTAAGTTAAGCACAGCGCACAAAGTTGAGTTTAATTTGACATGGCACAAGTCAAAGGGCTCTAATTTCAATGATGGGGAAAGTGCAAAGTCTTGAGTCTTACTAAAGCTAATTTAATAACTAGGCAAAATCAACTTGTTAATTTAAAGGTAGGGTGACTGATTTTAGGCCCCGAGAGGCCGTAGGTTACACTGATTCTACAACAGCTAAGGGGCGTTGTTAGGCACGATCCACTAAAGTTTCTCTAATATCATCTAAAATATTGTTCCGTGCTTAGTCTCTTCGACCATGTCCTACACCTCTGTTTTTGTCTTCCTCTTCCTCTACCTCTTGCTCTCCCTGCCTCCACGCTTGCAAAGTTCTCAAAATGGCTCAACTGAGGCCTATTTGTGGCTGGCTGATTACTGTTCAGTTTTGTTAAGTAAGTATTTTTCAGATGGGTGTCTAAGTGTTTTCAATCAACCAAAGTGTTTTGTATTTTGAATAAATGTGTTGTCCCAATGGTACCCATGAGATTTAATTTATGAACAAAGTGTCTTATGTATGAAATAGTGTGTGTGTAGGAGCAAGTGAGCTGCAGAATTGCAACTAAAGTGCAAAACAGTGCTTTTATCTAAGGTATGGTTACATTGTGTTCAAGGTATTTTAACAAAAGCTTCAAGTTTTGTTACTTTGGTCTAAGCATGTGTCTATAGTGTTCAAGCAATGGGCAAAAACCGTAATTGAGTTCTCCACACCTGATATCCCAGTGTTGTGTCTTGTGTGCTTGTGTGTAAAGTTTTGACACAATGAGCTGAGTTTTGCAAAAAGTGTTCAAGCAATGGGCAAAAACTGAAAGACAGCACAAGGGTTACAGTTTTTCTCAAAACTGTAAACACAAATCCCAAATCTCAGACTACATTCACAAAACTTCTAACAACACAGTTGTACCTGTGCTCAAAACCAAACACTGTCTTCAGTCTGTGACTTCATTCACAACGTAGTTGTAATGAAAACACTACTGAGCAGTTGTTACACATCAAAAAATGTACTCAGAGTTTAGGGCAGCTCATATAGCACCAGGGGAAATAGGAATTGTTTACAATACAGTAAATGCATTTTGCATTTAAAAAATAAATAAAAAAGGTTTCATAACTCAGTGGATTCAACATTCACTGTTAATCCTGTAAAAATAAAGTATTAAGAATGGGGGGTTGTGTTTACAGTTTTGAGAAAAGGGTGGAGGGTTTAAAAAAATGATTCAATTGTGAAAAGCTGTGTACCGGAAAATACAGACATTTTACTCCAAATGCTTCACTGATAGTTTCTTTCCATTGTTGATATGAACATGCACTGTTCAGCAACCTTTATTCAGCATAATTATTGTAGAATGTTTTTTTAAAAACTTAAAAAAATTATCTACTTACCCCCACTAGTAATGCATACATTCTTACATGACAGGAAAAACAAAGCCAGCATCAATTGCATACTGTTGTGACAAATGACTTGTCTACCTAGAGAACTTAACACACTGAACTTTCTGTCATTTCCTGTGAGGGCTGCACAGGATGGAAAATCACCATTGTTTCTCATGGAAGGGTTCGTGCAAAGACACTTCAGTCAACAGTTTTGATTGCTTTAACAGTATATTACAGACATAAGCTACAGAGTGTGAGGTGGGTTGTTACATTTATTAGACCTAGACACGTTTTTCAGTATTTTAGTTTTGACACTAAAGTGCTTCAACAAAAGTTGTTTCACAATGTATTGCTTTTAGATTCCTTCCCTTCAGTGTTTGGTTTTGAGCACAGGTACAACTGTTTTGAGGCCATTGTTCAGTTTTGCGGAGGTTGTCAGAGGTTTTGTGAATGCAGTTTGAGATTTGGGGTTTGTGTTTAGAGTTCTGAGAAAGGTGGAAGGTTTCAAAAAATGTGTTTTAGCAATTGTGAAAAACTGTAATTGGGTATATTGCATAGATTAGGCCTAACATCAGTGTCAAGTTAGGCTACTGAATAGCTTCATTGAAATAAAGGTAGCTCTGATGAGAAGAGGCTGGAGAGGGCCCTCTCCGGTCGTGTAGCCCTTCGTAGCCCTTAGCTCCCTCCGTCTTCGTTGCATTTAGTTTTTGTTTATTCATTTCCCCAAGACACACTTTGCACGACACTTTGTTTTTTATACATTATACTGACTTTTCTATTTATGTAAATAAACATGTATTTATATTGAATGCTATGGTGTGGTCTCCCCCATTTTATGTCAGGTCTGCTTTGAGCCAGGCAGTCCTTGACACCTCCATGAAGTCCTCTGCCTCCTGTTTGGTCTCCTTTTTATTATAATCTGACTCCTCATTCTCTGTGTCATCTGAGTGCTCATCTTCTATCTCTCTCACCTGTTCCGTCTCTTTCTCCTGAGTCTGAGCCTTGAGCTTTTACTTGAGTCTTGGTCTTTCAGCCATTCAGAAATGTTTTTCTGAGAGATTTAATTAAGAATTCAGCTTGCACTATATGATAATGACTAGATTTTAGCGGCAGTAGATGATATGCAAACTAGATATACTGAATAGCAGTACAAAATATGACCGCCGCCCAGTTCTGCACATTCTCTCTGCAAAAATAAATCACGATTTGAGGATTTGTCTTCTACACCATCCATCACGGGTCACCGAAACACCAGGGAACATGAAATTGGTGAACATGTAGCCCCCCCACACACACACACACACACTCCCCGAGTTAGGCCCCCCCGAAAGCCAAAAAATGCAGCACCACAGAGGATAACATTTTTATCGCATGTTGGTCTCAAGGGTCCACATCAACCTAGACCATGACCACTCATATGTATGGTGATTTGTATCCCCACAGTAAAAAAATTAAAATGCAAAAGCATGTCACCTTAATAATCACTATTATATTTTAACTACTATTTTCAGTGAGATGCTGAGCTGCATCAAAAAATCATGTGTATTATTATCCTCAGCCTGTGGGGGTCCATCCATGAGAATTCCACACCTCTTTCCTCTTAGTTGAGAAATGACACACACACACAAACTTGGACACAAACACACGCATGAAGATGCACACACACATACACACACACACACACAGTAGCACAAACATAGGTTGGCAGCCTGTTCTTAGGCAAGTTTATAAGCAATTACCAACTTTTCATAGTGGTGATGCACCCAGCTACCAAGGGTCCATGCAAACCCATCCCCATTGCCCAACATTACCATAGGGGCAGGTTAGCATGTCTGTCAAACATCAAGGGCTGTAGCCTGTAGAAGGATGGGGTGTATTATTGTAAGTTTGCACCAACTCTGCCACATTACGGCCCAAATCTTCCATCTGGGCATTACTCAATGTGCCCAACATGCTCAAGAGTGTCCGGTTAAAACAATTATACTGGCCATTCCCAGCTGGACGCAATGTGTATAGTTCTTTGATGACATTGGATTCAATATTGGAACCTGCTAATGCAATTGATCAAAGTCCCCTATCATAGAAAAGCAAAACATTGTAGTAACCCACCAGCTGACATTTGTGTATGATAATATGCTATATGAATACATTTGAACTTGAACTTGAACATGCAGGGACTGAAAAGATAGGTCAGTCAGAGCCATAAAGGTACCTGGGGCCGTATTCACAAAGCCTTCTTAAGACAAAAAAAAAAAAACGTCTTAAGTGGTGCTTTCTTCTTATCTTTTGTCTTAAGAACAAATTTAAGAAGATTTGATATTCATGAATAAAGTTCTTATGTTTTTTCTTAATTTTCTTAAGATGTTTACTAAGAAAACACTTAAGAACAAATGAGATTCTTGAAAACAAAGTTCTTACATTTCTTCTCAATTTTCCTCGTTGAGCCTCTTAAAAGTAAACAACAATATAAACACATTTAAACGTTTTAGACAGCTCGTTTAAAATATCAGTCTTTATTATGTGTACTTACAATATATAAGCTTACCATTTATTGCTAATTTTAGCTTACTGCTATTGTTTTCGGTAAGCCCTCTGTCTACTGAAAACTGGCATAACCGAAGGGTTCTTGGCAGCATGTGACGCACATCGACGTCAGTAACAAGCAAAGATTCTACAGCGCTGCTGCTCCGCTCTAGAATCTTTGGTAACAAGGCAGGCGTCAAACTGTTTAAAAAACGCGCCTTGTTAAATTGTTCTCTTTGTTTCTATGGTAATGGAATGTTTGATGTTTGGAATCTTTAACCTACAATGTTGCAGAATCACATCACTTTTGCAAAGCAATTTCGACGAGCAGCAACACGGATCTTTTCTCTGCAACTTTCAAGTCTTCTCACTTTGTATCAGGACATTTGTCTGGTCAGAAAAAGGCCACACAATATGCAGAACAGACCGGAGGTAATTCGAACGGACATAATATGGCTCTTACCTGTCAATTCCGGGGTCTGTTTATGCCAGGTTTAAACGCAAATGTGGCCTAGCATTCGCTTAAAAACTAATAGCCTAGGCTATCTCACCAAGTTAGTTCTATTTTACATAACTACAGTGTAGCCTAGTCAAGAACAGTTATTGTTGTATCCCTTATCAGTAATGTTGTTAACAAGTTTAGCTGGATTAGAGTTTATAGAACATAACCCCCATCAGATAACAATAACGTTGTGGGGAAAAAAGCTAAAATCATCAGATTTTCTCTTGCTTGTTCTCTTATGTTAGTGTCTGCCCTACTGTCTGTGCTTCATGAAGAAGTCTGCCTTCTGTCTGGACAGGGTGACATTCAACGAAAAAGTAAGTTCCTCTGTTGAAGAAAAATACAAGTAGGCCTAGGTAGTGGGGAGCCTGCACACCTTGATTATAATGCAGGTGCAGCTATTTCGCAAGAACTAGATGTACCGCATAGCGGTACAAAATATGACCGCCGCTCAGTCCTGTACATCCATTCCGCGAAAATAAATCACACTTCAATTTGTCTCCATATTTTACTCCATCCCCACTCTTTGAAACTTTTGTGTATGCTTGTTTGGCATGCCTGAGTGTGTGTGTGCGGCTGCACAGAAAGTAGCCTACTGGTGCTGAAAAGGTGAATAGATTGTAGAATAGCCAAAGAAGATGTAGCATTGTTATTAAACCATTTAAAATCTCTAAACAATCACAAGTAGGGCAGTTCATCACAGTTCATCCATTGCAACTGGATTGATGAAAGGTCACTTACACCTGTAGGCTACATTGTATTTGGGAAAAGCAAAAGGTATCAGCATAATGTTATTTATTTATTTATTTATTTTTTTTTTTTTTTTTTATGTATTTATAAACAAAAAACATCTCTGTCAGTTCCATGCCGTTTTCAACAGCTATCAAAAAACAAAAGGTCATTTTTGGATGGATGGATTTTTTGTGAATGTTTCTTCTTCTACATAAGATTTTAGTCATCTTTAGTTCATGTAATACTTTATTGTCAATGCACAAATTAAGTAACAGTAGTCTGAAACGTTATTGTTAATGCACAAATTAAGTAACAGTAGTCTGAAACGAAATGCTGTTTTACATCTAACCAGTGGTGCAAATAACTGACATGTCCAAATGGGCCTTGATGAAATGCGCCGCTAGACTGTTCATACACATTTTAACGGGCCAAAGTTGAAGAGCTTTTGTCCGTTATTGTTCGTGCAAAATATAGGCTGATTCATGTTCCCTTGCATTGTGTAACTGAGGTCCATGGCTAGTCTGGCTTTCATCAGACCAAGCTCAATCTTTTAAGAAATCAAAAAATAAATAGCGGGCAGATCAGGCTGGGCTCACCCAGCCTAGTCCATAGGCACATTGTTTAATTTTCAGATTGAGATATACACGCTCTGGCTATTCTAAATGCAAAAATGCATTAGGGAGTTATGACAAAACTGTAACTAACAAACTAGATCCTAATAGAAAGCTGTTAGCTTCCTAAGCTACAGGTAGGATTATAAGGTAGGCCTATTTACAACATAAATTGTCAATAGGCTATGCTGGCGACACAAATAAAATCTCCTTTGAAACCAATGGCTTACGCCTTACAGTATCAAGCGGACTTAAACTGCCATATCGCATGGCGAAAAGTTGTAATAACATTCACGCAGCTCCATGAGTCAAGGAAAGCGAATGAAGTAGCCACTTCTAAATGGGACCCACTACACAGTAGCTTAAGGTGTGTTGCTAAAAGCAGCCATAATGAAATGAAGGTGTCATTGTTTGGATACTTCACACACGCGTGCTTTTTTTTAATTTCACAGACTACAACTACCAAGCTGGAATCAAAGCACATCGATTCCACTCTCACACCCTGCACGCACTTAAAACAAAATAAACAGGCGCCTCAGTCTCACGCATGTATAGGCAAAACTGTATCAGACCGTGTAACGTTGGTAAATCTTCCATTGCACAGAATGATTTTAAGTAAAAAATGTTTTTTTCTTTTTCGCATGCCCAAATTTCCGTCAATGATTCCCGGGACACTGAAAGACCGGGGTACACGAAACTTGGTGGACATGTAACCCCACATGGATAGCATGGAACCATCGTTTTTCGTTTTGATCTGTAGCCCCCCGCTGAATTGGACCCCCAAAGGAGGGTAGGGCAGACACAGTTTTCTGTGAATATCTCGAAAACCGTAGGGTTTAGGAGGACCATTTTTTTTTTGTATGTTGATCTCAAGGGGTCATGTCAACCCATTCCATAACCACTCATTTCATGTATAGCGCCACCTAGTTAAACACAAAAAGTAAAATGAGGTGGTGTAATTGAAGGTATCTGTGACCTAACATAGTCAAAACTGCACGAAATTGGAAGTGTAGGATCATTATGACACCCTCTGTATGCACGCCAAGTTTTGTGGAATTCCGTTCATGGGGGGGCCACACAATAAATTAATTTATGTTACTATACACCAACTGGCCTGTAGGTGGCCGGAGACAGTTTTCTGTGAATATCTCGAGAACCGTAGGGCCTAGGAGGTCCACCTTTTTTTTGTATGTTGGTCTTAAGGGGGCATGTCAACCCATCCCATTACCACTTATTTCATGTATAGCGCCACCTAGTTAAAAAAAAAAAAAAAAAAAATTAGGTGTTTTCATCTCAATATCTCTGGCTGACAAGGTCAAAACTGCACGAAATTAAAAGTGTAGGATCATTATGACACCCTCTGAATGCATGCCAAGTTTTGTCATGGGGGGCCTTACAATAAAATAATTTATGTGTACATTTAGTGACGTACACCAACAAGGATTCCCCGACACTGAAAGACCGGGTACACAAAACTTGGTGGGCATGTACCCCACATGGATAGCATGGAACCGCCATTTTTCGTTTTCATCTGCAGCCCCCGCTGGACTGGACCCCCCCGAAAGGAGGGTAGGGCAGACACAGTTCTCTGTGAATCTTTATGGTATGTTGGTCTCAAGGGCCCACATCAACCTGGCTCATAATCACTCATTTGTGATTTGCCCCCGCCCCGTAAAAAAATGAAAATGCAATATTATTCTGCTTTAATCGCCTCTATCTTCAGTTAAGATGTTCAGAACTGCACCAAATGTTATGTGTATGATTGACCTGGCATTCTCTGGGGTCTGGGGTATGCCAAGATTCGTAGAATTTCATCCATGGGGGGCTAAAAATTAGGTTATGTGTACATTTAGTGACTGTACACTCATTGGCCTGTAAATGGCGGTGCACACATATAAACATGCACACACACAGGCACCCACATACTATCGGTATTAGAACGGCCGATACATAATTACAAATTCAATAGGATCAAAAAAGAAAGCCAAAATATTCATCATCATCATCATGGCTGCATTTTCAGTATTGGCGATAAGTAGTCGTTTGTCCACTAGATGGCGATCGTTGCAGTGAGACGTAATTTTTTGGAAGTTAAAAGTGGGTTGAAAAAATAATGGACACTTCCTACAAGGACTGTAATTTCCCGCGAGCTTAACATCTAATAAGGACAGGACGATGTTCACATGAAGTGTAAGTGAGGATGAAGTGAGGATGTTTATCGGACATGCTTGGTTTTTACTGCAGGTAACGCTAATCTTGTAATATCAATAAGGACCTAGGTAATGTTACCGTTAGCGTTGGTTGAGTGATGGAGGCCCATTTGATTGATTGCATTTGTAGAAAACTATAAATGCGGTTATACCAAGCAAATTGATAGCAGCACTGTTTGTATCTTTCGACTGTCATTTATTGCACGTGCTACAAAATCATTCTGTGCAATGGAAGATTTACCAACGTTACATCGGTCTGATACAGTTTTGCCTATACATGTGTGAGACTGAGACGCCTGTTTATTTTGTTTTAAGTCGTGCAGGGTGTGAGAGGGGAATCGATGTGCTTTGATTCCAGCTTGGTAGTTGTAGTCTGTGAAATTAAAAAAGCACGTGTGTGTGAAGTATCCAAACAATGACACCTTCATTTCATTATGGCTGCTTTAGCAACACACCTTAAGCTACTGTGTAGTGGGTCCCATTTAGAAGTGGCTACTTCATTCAAGGCTTTCCTTGACTCATGGAGCCGCGTGAATTTTATTACAACTTTTCGCCACGATATGGCAGTTTAAGTCCGCTTGATACTGTAAGGCGTAAGCCATTGGTTTCCAAAGGAGATTTTATTTGTGTCGCCAGCATAGCCTATTGACAATTTATGTTGTAAATAGGCCTACCTTATAATCCTACCTGTAGCTTAGGGAAGCTAACAGCTTCTATTAGATCTAGTTTGTTAGTTACAGTTTTGTCATAACTCCCTAATGCATTTTTGCATTTAGAATAGCCAGAGCGTGTATATCTCAATCTGAAAATTAAACAATATCGGGTGCCTATGGACTAGGCTGGGTGAACCCAGCCTGATCTGCCCGCTATTTATTTTTTGATTTCTTAAAAGATTGAGCTTGGTCTGATGAAAGCCAGACTAGCCATGGACCTCAGTTACACAATGCAAGGGAACATGAATCAGCCTATATTTGCATCTAACATAAACGGACAAAAGTTTCTTTCAACTTTGGCCCGCTAAAATGTGTATGAACAGTCTAGCTTAATGATTTCATCAAGGCCCATTTGGACATGTCAGTTATTTGCACCACTGGTTAGATGTAAAACAGCATTTCGTTTCAGACTACTGTTACTTAATTTGTGCATTAACAATAACGTTTCAGACTACTGTTACTTAATTTGTGCATTGACAATAAAGTATTACATGAACTAAAGATGACTAAAATCTTATGTAGAAGAAGAAACATTCACAAAAAATCCATCCATCCAAAAAAAATGACCTTTTGTTTTTGATAGCTGTTGAAAACGGCATGGAACTGACAGAGATGTTTTTGTTTATAAATACATAAAAATAAATAAATAAATAAATAACATTATGCTGATACCTTTTGCTTTTTCCAAATACAATGTAGCCTACAGGTGTAAGTGACCTTTCATCAATCCAGTTGCAATGGATGAACTGTGATGACCTGCCCTACTTGTGATTGTTTAGAGATTTTAAAGGTTTTATAACAATGCTACATCTTCTTTGGCTATTCTACAATCTATTCACCTTTTTCAGCACAAGTAGGCTACTTTCTGTGCAGTCGACACACACACTCAGGCATGCCAAACAAGCATACACAAAAGTTTCAAGAGTGGGGGATGGAGTAAAATATGGAGACAAATTGAAGTGTGATTTATTTTCGCGGAATGGATGTACAGGACTGAGCGGCGGTCATATTTTGTACCGCTATGCGGTACATCTAGTTTATACAATCTTTTGTTGCCAACAGAGGGTGGGTTGTTGACATTCAGAAGACCCCAGATGACCTCAAGATGCCCCTTCTGAAGAGGATCCTGCGTGACCTTGAGGTGGAGATAAAATACTACCAGTGCTCCCGTCTGCACACCCGGTCGGAGGTAGTGGCAGACGTTGTCACCCAACTGTTCTTCATGATGAAGACCGACCCCAGCGGCACTCCTTGCAATGGGTCCTCCATGAAACTTACGGAACTGGCCATGGATGTTGTCCATGCAGTGCTTGGGAACTTATCCTCACGTTTACCAATCTCAAGCCTACAAGCACAGTACTCCCACCCGGCTGCTGCTAGGATGACCCAATCTATTCATCACAAGCTTGTGAAGGCCACGTACACTGCGGATGACATGAAACAGTTCTTGAGCACCGGCAATGAGACTGTAATGGCTGCCATTATTCAAATTGTGTCAGTGAAAGTTGCCAGGCTTTTTCAGAGGTCTTTTCAAAGGCCTTCAGCTCCACCATCCTTCTTAAAACTTTTCCTGGTTGCTAGTGACCAGAAGATTTCACCTACTGCTGCCCAGAAGCTGGTGATTCACATGGAGACAGTGACGTCAGTCTTGGCACTTGTGTTGATGCAGATATACTCCAAGGAGGGAAGAGAATTTACATTTGAAGCTCATAAGTGGCCACTGGTTGAGCATGTGGTAATCAGACTGTCCCTCTCTGGTGTCAACGTCAGCAAGAAGAAAGGTAAAGTTACTTGTAATTTCAACATGAATGAAGTGGTGTGTATGGTGAACTCCATCTGTAAGGACCTATTGACCATGTATTGCAACATGAAATTTCTCATGGAGGCATTATCCAATAAGAACAGAATGGTGTCCCGAGACATTAGCCGTCTGGTGTCTGTCCAACTTGAGATGGTATGCCGTTACAGGAAAATAGACACACCACCTGTTGAGCTGCCATCTTGCCCAGACTTTGAACATGTCATATGTGGTATAGTGGCAAGATTTGTCCATGTCCTTATCCCAGTGACTCTGGCAGATAAGGAAGACCTGGTCCTGTGCCTTCAGCTGGTGGACCAGATTCGTTTTCTCACTCAAGTGACTCTTTTCCAATCCCAGGATTCACATTCTCTTACCTGCCACCTCAAGGAACTGTCATCAGATACAATTGAACAGCTAGGTGACATGGTTTACAATCAATATACAGTCCTTCCCTTTGTGTGATGTTCAGGATCAGATACACATGTTGGTGATAGATAAACACCACAGCTGTATGATTAGTACCATGATTGTAACAACTCTGCAGGATTATGTGAAACTACTTAATAACATCTCATGTGAGGAACACAAGGAGGCACCTACCTGAAATACACTGCTGCCACCTCCAGGTTCCTCTATCCCTGACGCATCACCTGCAGTGAAGCCACCCCCAGTGTTCACTCTTCCTAACACTTCACCTGCAGTGAAGCCTCCTCCGGGATTTACTGTACCTGACACCTCAGCCACAGTAAAACCTCCTGGATTCAGCCCACTTGATGCACCATCTCTAGTGAAGCCTTCTCCTGGATTCAGCCTACTTGGTGCATCACCTGTAGTGAAGCCACATCCTGGATTCAGCCTACTTGGTGCATCACCTGTAGTGAAGCCACCTCCTGGATTCAGCCTACTTGGTGCATCACCTGTAGTGAAGCCTCCTCCTGGATTCAGCCTACTTGGTGCATCACCTGTAGTGAAGCCTCCCTCCTGATTCCTGCTTCTGGAATGCATCACCTGTAGTGAAGCCTCCTCCTGGGTTTGCTCTCCTTGACCCCTCAACTGCAGTGTGGTCACCTCCAGGGTTTGCTCTTCCAGACACCTCAATTGCAGTGAAGCCACCTCCAGGTTTTGCTGTACCTCAAGCATTGCCTGGTGAAGCCACCTCCAGGTTTTGTTGCACCCCTCAAGCATCACCTCGTACCTCGAAGCCGCCACCTCCAGGTTTTGCTGTGCCCTCATGCATCACCTGTACTGAAGCCACCTCCTGGTTTTGCAGACTAATCTCCCTGAAACACTACCGCCTGCAGCACCACCTCCTGGGTTTGCTCTGCCTGACCCTTCATCTGTAGTGAAGCCACCACCCGGTTTGTTGTACCTGTTTCATCATCTGAAGCACGCCACCTCCTGATTTGCTCTTCAATGCCTCAGTAGTATTTTACTTAATCAAGCATCACCTCCAGTGAAGCCACCCCAGTGTTCACTCTTCCTAACACTTCACCTGCGGTGAAGCCTCCTCCGGGATTACTGTACACCTGACACCTCAGCCTGAGTAAAACCTCCTCAGCCACAGTAAAACCTAGTGGATCTCACCGGCCCACTTGATGCACCATCTCTAGTGAAGCCTTCTCCTGGATTCAGCCTGCTTGGTGCATCACCTGTAGTGAAGCCACATCCTGGATTCAGCCTACTTGGTGCATCACCTGTAGTGAAGCCACCTCCCTGGATTCAGCCTACTTGGTGCATCACCTGTGTGTAAACCTCCTCCTGGATTCAGCCTACTTGGTGCATCACCTGTAGTGAAGCCTCCTCCTGGATTCCTGCTTCTGAATGCATCACCTGTAGTGAAGCCTCCTCCTGGGTTTGCTCTCCTTGACCCCTCAACTGCAGTGTGGTCACCTCCAGGGTTTGCTCTTCCAGACACCTCAATTGCAGTGAAGCCACCTCCAGGTTTTGCTGTACCTCAAGCATTACTGCTGGTGAAGCCACCTCCAGGTTTTGCTGTACCTCAAGCATCACCTGTACTGAAGCCACCTCCAGGTTTTGCTGTACCTCATGCATCACCTGTACTGAAGCCACCTCCTGGTTTTGCCGAGTTCAATCTCCCTGAAACATCACCTGCAGTGCGACCACCTCCTGGGTTTGCTCTGCCTGACCCTTCATCTGTAGTGAAGCCACCACCCGGGTTTGCTGTACCTGTTTCATCATCTGAAGTACGGCCACCTCCTGGATTTGCTCTTCCTAACGCCTCAGTAGTATTTTACTCTAATCGAAGCATCACCTCCAGTGAAGCCACCCCCTGGATTTACTGTGATCGAGGCATTACCTCCAGTGAAGATGCCTCCTGGATTTACTCTGATCGAGGCATCACCTCTAGCGAAGACGCCTCCTGGATTTACTCTGATCGAGGCATCACCTCTAGCGAAGACGCCTCCTGGATTTACTGTGTGCGAGGCATCACCTCCAGCGAAGACGCCTCCTGGATTTACTCTAATCGAGGCATCACCTTCAGTGAAGACGCCTCCTGGATTTACTGTGATCGAGGCATCACCTCCAGCGAAGACGCCTCCTGGGCTCCTGCCTCCAGATGCCTCACCGGCAGTACAGCCCCCATCTGGGTTTCATCTCTCTGAGAGCTCTAGGCCTGAATTGTGTTCAGAAGTTCCAGATTGGGAGATGGAGAATGAGGCTCAAGACATCGAAAAAAATGATCAGGTACTATACCTTTCTAAAAGGTCTATGTGTATGTGGTTGTGGTTATGACATTAACCATGCCCTGATTTTATATTTGTTCGCAGTGTGCCGGTAACATCAAATGACTCAAAAGATGACCAAAATCAAGCAGCACTGCCATCTGGTAAGTTGCAGGCATCCATAGCACATCATTTTACTGCATTCCACTTGTATCATGTTGCTCCAGGGACAATGTGATCCCTTGTAATATAGCTGATATATGTAAGTCACTTTGATCAATAAGTGTCTGCTAAATGTAATGTAGTGTAATGTGATTTAATCTCTGTTACTACTTCTTTTGTCAGAGAGTGTCAAGCCCACCAAGAAGAAGGGACTGAAAGGCTTTCTTCAGAAGGAGGGTATTTAGATTTTGTGTACCCTCCAGGGACGCAAGATAACGCTTTCTAGAAATCACTAAAACAAACCTTGAACATAAATCTATTCTTAATGTTTTAATTTGTATTATTAAATACAATTATTGTGTTCAAAAGTATACTTTGTTCATGCTTTGCTCATCACATCCAACATAAGTCATGAGAAAGGTGAAGTTGGACAATTAAGATACTCAAAGTTTTCTGAAAAATAAGACTTCTAATGAAACATGAATGTAAAATAATTCCTTTCCAACAATAGTGCAGTTTCTCTTAAATGGAGAAATTTCTCTATCTTTCTGCGAATTGAGTTAAGTCTACTGTGATACTCCATTATCTGAACCAAATTCAAGGTTGCCTGAACACATTTCTTGAATCGACCCCCCTTTTGGCAAAACCTTAAACAGTTTTCACATATACAAACACAATTTGCAGATCTCAGACTCTTTTTGCAAAACTCTAAACATATTCTCATGCAATAAGACACATTTTGCATTGTGATGCACTTGTGAGGCATAATGGGAACACCCACTGGCATGTATTGAGGGAACGCAACTGTGTGTGGGAGCCGTTACACCTCACCTCAATCATGTCGCCACCTCTGAGGTGCATTAAAAAGTGGCAGGATCAGAAGAGACATGGAGATGAATTGCATTACATAAATGTAGTTGCCGATGTGTGGTAGCATCAGAAGGACATTTATGTTGAATGTCAGTGAAATGTTTCGGCTGGGGATGTGTTTGGTGGGGTTGCGTAGGTAAGGCTCACAAGTTTCAGCCATTCCTTTGAGAACTTTTCTTGATGCAAGCACCCTGCACTACGAATGCTATGTACAGCCGTGGCCTACTGGTTAGCGCTTTGGACTTGTAACCGGAGGGTTGCCGGTTCGAACCCCGACCAGTAGGCACGGCTGAAGTGCCCTTGAGCAAGGCACCTAACCCCTCACTGCTCCCCAAGCGCCGCTGTTGTTGCAGGTAGCTCACTACGCCGGGATTAGTATGTGCTTGTGTTCACTGTGTGCTGAGTGTGTTTCACTAGTTCACGGATTGGGATAAATGCAGAGACCAAATTTCCCTCACGGGATCAAAAGAGTATATATACTAGGGCTGGGATAAACGATTATTTTTTAAACGATTAATCTAGCGATTATTTTTTCGATGCATCGATTAATCTAACGATTTATTTGATTTCGATTCGATTATCGATTATCTCCCCATTAATTAACTAATAGCAACTTATACATGTTTATTTACAAAACATGAATTCTTTAACATTGCAATATATGTTTATTGCTCTTCAGATTCCCAAATAAAAGACTGAAGTGCAAGTAACTACAAGTGCAAAGTAATGCATTCTTAGTCAGAGGTAGCATTCAATATAAATATAACAATTCAATATAACAATTCAATATAACATTCAGAATAAAGTTCAGTAGGCTAGTGTATGTCTAATTGAGTGCCTGTCATTTTAAGACGTTTGTGTGGAAATCCTTGCAATTAACATTAACACAGTTAAAAGGCTGCTGATGTGTGGATGCAATTCATAACGTAGTTAGTTCAAATAACAGTTCGTACTTCTCCTTTGGACAAGCACTTTTGAGTCTTGGAAAACACTTCTCCATTTCCATCGGGATTTTGCAAACAGAGTCAATAAAATGAGCCCTGCATGAGTAATACAAGCAGCTGCAAGTAAGCATGCTAAACTTCCAAACAGTATTCTAACGTTAGCTTTGAGATAGGGCTACTGATTGATTGCATACTGTAACTTAACTTCGTTTAGTCTCCTCAATGTACTATGTTGTGATAAGACCTTAGCAGAGTTTACTTTAACTTTAATGCAGCGGTTTTGAACAAATTTGCGCAGCATGGTCACGATGCTAAGCGGATTTAATAGCAATTTAGCCCACTGTGTTCTATGCAGTGCTTCTATGTAGCAACAACAATCCTTCAACAATCGTGAATATTTTGTTAAATGCACATGCAGAGGAGCAGCAGCGGGCTTGTTACGAGAGAGAGCGGGCGGGGCGAGGAAAGGCTGTGTGAGTAAAAAGTGCAGCTCAATGAAATTATTTTATCTTATCTTTAATTTAAATAGCAGGCCTACAACATAGAACATCAATGTGTGGTGGCCAGTTTTGATTTCGTGGTGCCCAGCCACACAGTTTAGTAAACACTGAAGGTGTAAAATTAAAAATATTTAGCAGCACACGCTTATGCTTGACGAATCGACGCTCATATTTTCCGTCGACGTATTTTTTGCGTCGACGTCATCGATTACGCCGACGCGTTGTCCCAGCCCTAATATATACTTATACTTACTGTTGTATTGCTATATAGAATCAATAAACTCCTGGGGAATTAAAAAAACAAAAAATGATGTCGGAATTGTTGCAAAATGACAATGTCCAATTGACGTCAGACAGTACAATTCAGACCATCACCAAGTTCGCCCATACCCGGCCGTCAGCTTCTGCACAACAAATTTGTTATTGTTCTGAGTGACTCAATTCAGTGACTCAATTCAGCATGGGATATACATAGATCTATACATAGAATTTTAGAGGTGCAGATCTTGGTGGTAGTAGCAAATATTCAAACGAGAGCTTTGAAGGTCTAAGTGGGGAAGGGTTCCATATGAATAGCTTTTCAACATAGGTCAACATGGTTGAATATGCTCAGAAAGGTCTGGAGCGCAAAAAGCATCTCAATCAACACAAAACCATGGCATTTACAAGAAACATGGCTGCAAACATCCACAAAGCAAAGCCTGTTTAGTGGAATGCCCACTCACCACCTCAAGGTACAGGCCATGAGTGGGATGTTAGTAGGACAAGACAAGATGGAAGATTGTGTTAATGGGAAAATGTACATTCCCTTGTTTGTTAAGACAAACTGACAATGACATACACATTTTTCAAGGACAAATGGGTCATTCTCAGCAAATGCTGCCATTTGAGTGTGGTAAACTTGCCAAAAACAATTAATCTAAAGGACGTGTTACACTAGAAAAACAAAAAACGTTGTGCTTACTTACGTTTAAAAAACTAAAAAACGTATGTTTGAAAATGACCATCGGTGGCAATTTCGATCCATCTCTACAACATTCCAGCACCACTGTAAAATGTGATTTCTCATGACCAGTTGTCACTATATTCACACTTTTTTGCCCTTTCTCTGCGACACTTCGGCCCATGGGGATGTCAAACGTGAGAGGGACCTCGTCCATGTTGGCAATATGGTCCGGCGAAACGTGTTCAGTTACCTGCTTTTCAACGGATTCGCGAAAACCGTCAACCTTGGAAGTCTGCTGGCAGTTTCTGACACAGTTGTCCCTGCTCTGATAGAGGCGGTTGCGTTGCATGAAGCGGTAACACCAAGATGGCCCGCCTGCAAAGTCGTCTATATTCATACCTCCCTCAGCACTTGTTAATACTGGTAAGTTTTAATTATTTCCCAACACTGTTACTGGCCATAGCCTACCTGGGTCTGCGAGATTTGATTCAATTGTAGTCAATAAATGATTTATTGTAGGCTTGTAGACATTTCAACATAAGTTATTCTGAAATTACTATTAGGCCTACGAATAATTACTTATGCCATCGAAAAAAAGTCTGTCTTCAGGCAGGCCTACTGTCACGGTCTGGCGGCCTTCAATAAATAATAATAAAAAAAAAACAAGCGATAGACCTATATATATCATAAGTGATGTAGGCATAAATATTTATATTACATTAAATAATTTCATCCTTACTCTATTTTTAATTTGTTCACAGGATTGTCCAACCAAGTCGAGTACGAAACAGAAAATGATTGAAAGCATTCTCAAGCAAGGCCCTGTTATTTGGAGGGTTTTGGATGACCGGCGCACCAAACATCTGATTCCAACATGGCAGGACATAGAAGTCATGGAATTGGTGAATGCAGCCCTGAAAAAGGTTGCCGATTTCATGGACGCACTTTTTTCGGAGCAAGCAGTAACTGCATCCTCTTTGAAACCGGTGCTACAGCTCATCACTAAGGATCTGCTGCTCCCAGCTGAGGAGGACAGGCAACTAACGTGCAGGCTAAAAGAAAAGATGTCTGGTGTTTTGAGGGACAAATATGATGTAAGGCCAAGATAATTTGCATGGACACCGAGATAAGCAGGTATTTGCAGGAGGAGGCCCTTGATCCGCACGCTGACCCTCTTGTCTGGTGGCGGGACAATAATGCCCGATTCCCGCTGCTTGCAAAGGCAGCGCGCAAATACCTGACAATTTGTGCTAAAAGCATTCCATCGGAACGGGTCTTTAGTGCAGCAGGGAATGCCGTGACATCTTTCAGGGCATCCCTTAAGCCTGATAAAGTGAACATGCTGGTTTTTTAGCGACTAATATGAAGGCTTGGAAGTAGGCTTAACCAGGGAAGTACATTTCTTATTCATTAACATGTTTACACATTTAAAAAGAATAAGCTACCTCAGGCCATCCTTAAAAATATTTTTGTTTGCAGTAACAGCCAAAAAAAATTAAAAATGGGTCGGTGGTAGGTAGGTCAATTTTTTTCAAGATTCAAAGTAAAAAAAAAAAAAAAAGTACAATTTTGGTCATGGTGATTACGTAGGAATGAATTTACACAAATGTGCATATCGTGGCGTAACTGACTGGGTCTTCAACCCGTGCCTTCAAGCACCATTGCAAACCTCACTCTGATGCAGGTTATATAGACCAGCCTTTCTCAAACTTCTTTGACCTGAGGCCCGGTCATGGCAGACTTTTGGGTCATAGGGCTCATCTACATGTACCCAGAAAGAAGGCTACAATAGCTCTTGGCCCGTTATATTGAAATTTGACTATACAATACTCAATGCTATACAGTGTATTATACAGTCTCTGCTCTGTTTCTAAGGAAGTTCCAAAAACAACGTCGTTCTATTAAGTTCCGTTAAATAAATAAATAGCCTTCCAACAGGTTGAAGCGGAGCTTTGATACCAACGTTATCGATTCGTTTCAGTTTTCTCTGGCGAGAGCGGCAAGCACTGAATGAATGCTCATACCACCACTTAATTGTAGGGCTCCATGTTTAATGACATCGATAGCAGAAGCGTTTGTTTTCTTTTTTTACGTCGATCCGGGGTTTCTTTATCAACTGCGCAGCAAATTATCAGATGAAGCACGGGCCTAATTTCCTCCACGACTCAGCGGACCAGCAGTCTCCATGTTCTTGGACCCATATTTTGAGAAATGCTGAATAGACCACAACCAATTTCAATACTCCGACCACGGTCACCGTTAGACTAGGGGGAGGAGGGATGAAAAAGATCTGGCCACAGTTCTTCCAGAACCGTGCCAAGTAAAAGCGTTATCAGTTTGTGTGAATGAAGCGGCGTGAGGCCATAGTGTGACATGTGTAAAACCAATGGTGTAGAGATGGCGCCACAGGTTTTTTTTAAGTGAGCCACGTTTGCATGTAGGCAATTTATATTCACAATACTTGGGCCTACTAAAAGAAATATTATTTTATTGCATTTGTATTGGTTGTTTAGAGTAAAAAAAACAATCGGTCGGTATTAGCATAAGTTTACAACCGCAAGTCGGTCGGACTAAAAAGGGGAAAAAAATAAATATTTGGGTCGGTTCTAAATTGACAGGGTCGGTCGGGTTACGGCAAGCGAAAATATTTTTAAGGATGGCCTCACATCTTTATTTGCCGTTTGAACGGGTTTATATGTTTGTTTGTTACTATTTTCAGTGTAATAATAACCTAGATGTTAAAGTTGTTGTTCAAGTTGTTGAATGTTGAAATTGAAGAAATGTTAAAGGTAATAATATTCACTTTACATGTTCCTTAAGTAATTTGCACTTGTATTGAAGATAAATAAATCATGCATGCTATTTAACTGTTAGCTGTCTTTCCAATTGGAATCAATGATAAGATGCAACCTTGCTTGCTAAAAGTGTGTGATGCAGAGAAAATTCTCTGTATGACGAAACGCCGGTTGTTAGTGATTGGTTCAAAGCGGTTCAAAGGAACAGCCTCTGGCATGTTGGAACAAGGCGTAATTAGTCTGAATATGTGCGAGTTATGAAATAAAAGCGAATTTGGTGGTGGTCTGAGTTGTACTCTCTGCAGGGGTGTAGTGGGCGTTGGACGCGGGGGAACGCCATACCCCCACTTTTTCCGGCATGATTTAAAAAAAAAATATACAAAAATCAATACATTTTTATTTGCATTTTAATATTTAACAACTTGACGTTGTTGGCAATGATGCTACAACATAAAAATATATTTAGTTATATATTTATATATTTATGATCGTCATCACCCTGAAACCCCCGCCTAAAGTAGCCTTGCCTATCAAAACAAGAGAAGAAAAGTGATGTGTAGACAGCCGTCATTCTAGTTTTGACGTCTCCAAAAAAACATAGCCTTTTATTTTTGTAAAGATGTTCCGTCGTCTGATTCTGAACACACAGCCAGCAGCACCAACAGCAACGTCCCTCCAACTTCTGCTAACATTGTCGTCCCTTCTGCTAACATCGTCCCTCCAACTTCTTCTAATGCCAGCATGCTAGAGGTCGTCGCGGGAAGATCCGTGGACAGCAGCTCACCTTTCCTCATATGGACTGAGGAGATGTGGGCGAAAAAAAGGTGGCACACCCCTGGTTAGATGCCAGACATGGAAAACTCGGCTGTAAAGTATGTTCTTCCATTGCTGATTTGTCGGTTTTTAAAACCCAAGGCTCCAGAATGGGAGATGAATGACCGTCCTTTACTGTCACCCACAGTGGAACAGAGAAGAGTATGATGCTATCCTCTCTTAGGAAAAAGATTCTGAAACACCTACAGTCTAATGGCCACATTGCCGCTCAACGCATTCAGGAGAATGCCAGAAGAGGGATACTGGAA
Source organism: Alosa alosa (assembly GCF_017589495.1). NCBI lineage: Eukaryota > Metazoa > Chordata > Actinopteri > Clupeiformes > Clupeidae > Alosa > Alosa alosa. Next base: position 12,443,781 of record NC_063208.1, read on the forward strand.
ACAGTTTGTGACACCATGAACGCTTCCTATATGAAGGCTTCTTGTGCAGTGTTCCGCAGTGTTTACTACTTGGCACAGAACGACAGGCCATTTTCAGATCATCATGGACTGTCGGAGTTACAGTGTAAGAACGGGGTCGAAACTGGTATAGGTTTGCACTCCCGCTATAGCGCAGCACAGAGTACGGACCATATAGCTTCACAGATGCGCAAAAAAGCCTGCCAACGAATCCAAGCTATAGAAGGTAACATTTCAATCCTCATTGATGAATCGACTAGTCTAGGATCTAAAACTGCACTTATTGTATACCTTAAATGTGAAACGGACAAAAGCTGTGATCCACATTTTATGTTTCTTGATTTAATTGAACTTCCGAACCAAACAGCGAACACAATCATGCATCATCTGCTGAAGTGCCTCCAAGCACACGGCTTCGATGACGAATATTTGAAGAGACATTTAGTTGCATTCGCAAGTGAAGGAGCCAGTGTCATGTTGGGGCGAAAATCTGGCGTAGCAAAGCAGCTGGCTGAACATTATCCCAATATATTGACTTGGCATTGTCGATGGGTTTATTAACACATCGAAGGGGTCCTTGGCCAGAGGCTAGTGGTATTTGGGGGGCCTTGTCGTGGAAAAGTTTGGGAACCCCTGGCCTAAATCACCAGCTAGAGCTTGCTGTGGGTGACACTGTGTCTGACGTCAGTGGTGTGAACCACTTTCAAGCATTTATGGACAAACTATACACTGTGTACAGCAGATCACCCCAAAACCAAAGAGAACTGACCGAGTGTGCTACCGAATTGGAACAACAAGTGGGGAAAATCGACCGTGTGTTGAGTACAAGATGGGTGGCTAGTTCTTTTCGCACAGTATCTGCTGTTTGGAACAACTTTGAGTCGATGTGTGCTTACTTCAGCTTTGCAAAAACAGATCAGAGGCGATCGGCCTCTGATAGGGCACTGTATGGAGGTCTGTTAAAGCGGCTGACCTCAAAGCAGTTTGTGTTAGATTTAGCTCACATGTATGACACACTGCATGAATTAGCCCTGCTATCAGAATGTTTACAAAAACGCACCACGTTCGTGGTCTATGCAGACAAACTGATCAACTGTAGCATTTGGTTCATTGATGGAATGGGAGAATGACCCGGGACCAGAGTCCTTGCAGCTGAAATTGCAATATCAGAAGGCAGATTTGGCTCAGTTCTGCTGACTGACAACCCCAAAATAATTTCCATCAATCGGCACCAGTTTCTCAGAAGTCTCAGCAACAATCTCAGCCATCGGATGTTCACCACTGCAGGGGCAGCAACCTCCCAGACAGAGTCAGACTATGCCCGCTTGATTTCCCAACTCGGCCACCTGCACAGAGTATACCCCCTGGTTTTGGAGAGGTGGAAATTACTGCACTCTGCAAACGATTCAGGCTACCATCTCTTAGTGCAATTAATAGATTCAGGGACTTTGTTGAGAGCAGTGGGGAGGTTACGCCTGATGAGCTCAGGCCTTTAACAAACTGCACTAAAGTCATCCCATGCAGCACTGCAGAGTGTGAAAGGATTCAGCCTGATGAATCTTATCATCACCCTGACCCGCACTAAGTTACTGATCGAAACGGTATCCGCCTTGATGTTCGTCAAGCTACATGGACCATCACTACGCCAATGGGATCCGACAGGATATGTGACAACTTGGCTGAGATGTCATCGCTCAGCTGAGGATAGGAGAACGAGACCTGCAACCAAATCCCGCAATGACTCTCCTGACCCATTGTGGCGCTTCATTTGACTGTTGTTTAGTAGCAGTAAGCTAAGTGTAATGAAAAGGTACAACTGTAAGTTACACTGGTGGTTTTTATTGAGGCAGCGCCGTCTGTCGTGTTTTATGTGTTAAGTGTTTCATACGGGATTTGCTAGAGACATGATATTGCCTAAGTATATATATCATTATCTGAGTGTTTAAATTAATGACTGTTGTGGAATTAGTCATATTGTAATTTCCAGTTTAATATTTTAACTTGAATGAAAAGCTAATCAAATAGGCTATAGGCAGCGCCGTCTGTCATGTTCAGTGTTGGGAACGTTACTTGAAAAAAAGTAATTAGTTATAGTTACTCACTACTTGTTCCAAAAAGCAACTGAGTTAGTAACTGAATTACTCTATGATAAGAGTAACTCGTTACCAGGGAAAGTAACTATTTGCGTTACTGTTAAAAAAAAGTTGCTATATGTAAAAGAATTTGGATTTTTTGAGCAGTTTTGAGCAGCCAATTGAAATGAGTAGAACAGACAGGTGTTTGTAGGCTACATAACTTTCGACATTTATTAGATAGATAGATAGATTAGATAGATAGATAGATAGATACTTTATTGATCCCTAAGGGGAAATTCAAGATATTGCACATCGACAGACCTACAGTTGACTTCAGCCTGTGTCATAGGTTTTTGTTTTGAGGCAGAAAGATGCTGCTTAGAGGACTTTGCTCCGAGTCCTTCTTTGCTAGTGGATGGCGAGCTATCATCTGTGGTGGAGGTATCGGTGTTTTTGGCCACTAGCTTTGGATGCGTGTGTGAGATGCTTTATTAAATTAGAGTTGCTTACAACGGATGTCGACAAAGTCTTCGCTCCTGGACATAATGTACACATTACATGCACGTTCTTGCCTTTGACCACAACGAATTTGAAGTAGTGCTTATATCTCCACCTTGAAAATGCCAACTTTTCATCAAATTGCTCCAGGCCTCTTCTGTTTCGTCGAATCTCTATTTTAGCTGTTGCGTGTGTGGCGCATGTGCTGGCAAGTGTGTAAAAACACTGGCTCTGATTGGCTACCATGAAACATGACTCTGCCTTAGCCAATCATAATCGCTTACGTCGTTATTAACCCACATCCTCACTAGCTGTGAGCCAGGGGTGCGTTCGGATTACACAGTTTATTCTATCAATGCATAGTAACGCACCGCATTTAACGTCCAGTAACATTAACGGCGTTGTAACGACGGGAAAAGTAATTAGTTAGATTACCCCGTTACTGAAAAAATAACGTCGTTACCTAACGCCGTTCTTTTAAACGGCGTTATTCCAAACACTGGTCATGTTTAGGAATGTGTTTTATACCGGATTTGCAATGACTTGTGGAATTAGTTATATTGTCATTTCCAGTTAAATATTTTAACCTTAAAGCAGTGGTCCCCAAACTTTTTCTTCCGAGGGCTAGCTCACTATGCCTGGCTCTAAGAGAGGGCCAGAGACTCGAAGTATATCAGTAACCATAAATAGCTTAGTGCTGTGAACAACAGCAGTCTATCTTAGTTGAATATTCCATTACATTTAATATACTGCAATTTAATTGTATACCTTAACGAGTGAATAAAAAATAGAAACAATTATCCTAGAAAGTCCCAGAAATATGACTTGAATAGAAGTTAGTTATTAACAATTAATTGATAAACTTTTAGAATACTTTGAGCACTGATACAGTCAGCATAGGCCTCTTACATGTTTGCAGGTAGGCCTACATTTCATTCCGTTTTCGATGGCAAACACAAAACAGCGCCAAAACAACCACCAGTGGACAAATAGAGTATTACATGTGTACTGTTAAGATTCGCCATAGAGAATGAATGGGGGAAATTACGGAGGTATAGTTTGACGATGTACTCCCGTGCGGGCCAGATGCTATATACCATGGACATGATTTGGGGGGCCACCCAAAATGAGGTGGCGGGCCGTATCCGGCCCGCAGTTTGAGGACCACTGCCTTAAAGGAAAATTCCGGTATTTAGCACTTTCAGTCCCTTTTCTGGTTTGTTTTGGATGAACTAGAGTGGTGGACACCGATATTTTGACGATTGGTCCCGTCTCGACTTTTCTGACTCGTTTTGAATCGCCTTTGACTAGTCAGAGTGGCTGCCTACAGGCATGCTCAAACAACCCTTCAAAACTGTGCAACTCACCGAGTGGTTAGTGGTGTTCGTTGATTATTAAAATCAAACATATTGGCGCAATGTATGATTTCCAGCCGTCTTATTTGCTATTGAGGAACTATTTTTTCAGAAACCTCACAACCGCGTATAAACCAAATAAAACACGACAGAAACTGTATTTTGCTACGCTACTTGTTTTGGAACATCAACGAACACCACTAACCACTCGGTGAGTTGCACAGTTTTGAAAACCTCGCCATACCACTGGTGGAGGTTTTTTGGAGATGGGAGCAACATCGTAGGTGGCTCCTAATACTTACTCCTGTCATTTACTCCTGCCGCTTCATTGAATTTCTTCACTTTGATATTTAGAGCACTGGGCAGAAATCACATCGCGTCAACACCCACTGGGGCCTTTGTGATGCTTTGTTTTAATTAAACAGTCGGACTCTCTGACGTCCTTTTACTGAGTTCTGTTTGACATCTGTCTTTTTCTGCCACCCTCAAGTAGCCCTCAGAACCAATCCTTATCCCAAAGTTACGGATCTGATTTGCCTACTTCCCTTACCCGCCTCCTTCACTTAGGGTCCGTCCCATTTCTCCCCCCTTAAAACTTCCACTCGGTTTTGATTGCCCTCAACATTAAAGCCCCCTCGACAAGGGAAGTGGAGGTGAAGATCTTTCCCTATGAATTGGGACACCACTATATGCAAATTGAAGCGTGAGCTTAATGTGCTCACCTACGCCACGCTGGCTGCCGGCGTGTCACCCGGTAGTAGCCTGCTACTATTTTCATTCAGAAACATGCCCATTCCAGCGGTCAGTGTTGTGTGGGCTGTGCTGGTTTATCTACGTCTGGTTAATCAACAAAGATATACGTGTTCATGTGAATGCCAGAACACACACCTTAAATATTGACAAAACTACCCAGATCAGAAATATAACGTTATTTGATGGGCAGACTCTCTCAAAGCACTCAGCAGATATCATGAACATCGTCAGATAGCTTCGTGAGATATTTTCTAACATTAGTGTTCAAAACTCAACAGTCCATCAGATGTGCATCAAACTAAAATATTCCAACAAAGTTCGAAATTTTAATATGCTTATTTGCGAAAATATATGAAAAATGTGGCCGGCTCGGTGAGCTTGCACGGTATCCTGGGTAGTTTCATCTCCCACTTCGTTTTAAGCCTGCATCGGTCCTGGCTATATTTTGAGGGTTGATTTTAAAGGGAAAATAGCACTTCCCCTTGCTCCCTAAAGTAATGGGACACCCTAGCCCTACACGTGCACACGCAAAAAAACGAGGGTTAGGGCAAAAATCTAGGGGTAGGGGAGGTATTGGGACGGGCCCTTTTTTGTCCACAACTTCTCCGACGCCACACACGTCTCCCACTACGGACACGCTCACACAAACTTCCACTTGCCCCTTCCCTCACGCCACCACGTCTCCCACTAGACACGTTTACCACAACGCACACACCCACCATCACCTCAATGTGGCACCTCACACCTCCACTCAGTCCCTGAAAATTCCAGCAGATTAGAGTTAGAAACTGCACCTCATTTACAAAAGTAAAGTTAATTAAGAACAGTACTTACAAAAGTAAAGCTAATAAAGTTGTTGCACTTACACCACACATCTCCCTGAACTTCACACCGTGTTTAACCTACATGATTCATATTTCAGCAGATAATGTATCACATACACATTTATACACAGTTTTTAACCTACATGATTCATATTTTGGCAGATAATGATATACACATCTCTGTTCTGTTCAAATGTTGTTATGTGTAGCCTACATCTTATCTAATTTATCTAATGGTAACATAGGCTAGTTGCCACTGGGTATAAGGGATTGTCACATGTAAGCCAACCTTCGTGTACATTTAACTTAGTGATGCTTCCAAAACTGCTATGAGTCAATGTTAGGAAGATTCACTTACCACTGACCAGGCAGACGGATCACAATGCCTCAGGGTCCGTGAAGTTCCTGAGACAACACCCTTGGGAGTCACACGAACCGTGGACATTCGCGGGGCTGGTTCAGGACTGGTGAACGGTACAGGGACAGAGTAGAGGCGAAGATATGATGCGCACCACAGCAGGTCCACAAAGCGTGTGGCATGCCATAATCATCACTCAGGTGGATGCCATCCCTGCACCAAAGCTGACTGTTGTGAGGAGGTAAGTACTCAGCAATGGAGAGGTAGTGCACCCCAAGGCAAACAGCTACGCGGTGGAACTCCTGCCGCATTAAGGCTTGATAATCAGTGTCCACAAATAGGAGTGGGGAAAAATCGAGCACAAATACCTGCAAAGTAAACAACAAGATAAAAAAACAGACAATTCATAGCAAGATTAGTTCAAGATAGCATTAGTTCTGGTCATAACAGTAGTTGTAATAGATAGTTAGATTGTAAAATTAGAGATAAAATTAGTTCCAATGATTTACATTACATAATACATCGGTCCATACTTTGGGAAACACTGATTTACACCTTCATCCCAGGAGATGGCTCGGGGAAAATGGCACAGTGCATGTAGGCCTACCCTGTGAATTGAGACCTCGACCAGCTTTTAACCAAGTGATGCTCTCCACACATTTTCTGTCATGAGAAGTTGAATATTTAATGTAGTGCATCGACATATTTGTTGGAAAATATTCTGAGAAAAAAAATGTACATGAGACAACAGCCTTTGCAGATAAATGATGTGTTACTGTGGCATTTTCCTGCCGTTGGTAAAATGTGTCTGCCAAATAACGTTAGCTCAGTAGGCTAGTGCAGTCCACGTGTTTGCCGTCTGACACAGCAAGCCTATCGAAACTTGCATGGAAAAAATTAGATGTTGGCTACTTGTGCATTTTGTCTTAGGAAGCAGTATTGTTTAAATTAATAAAACATCACTAACTACAACTTGATCTGTGCATTTTTGCACAATTTAGTGTATTACATCAGCAACCACGTTAATTTAGCTAGCCTGCCATGCGTTGTATCCTCACTAGCAACAGTTACACAGTTGAAACAACATAATGCATAGAATAGAATATGACTGTATCACGTAAAGCTAGAATAAACAAATGCAAAACAAACCTTTTTTCAGCTCAGAAAGTCGAACGCTGATAGTTTTCTGAACACAGTGTTCGCTGTATGACTGTCAAGAAGCAATGATTGCATGCAGAAGGACTGATTGAAATGCCATGCATAGGATATCGAAACGAGATGTCATGTGATTGGTCAATTCATGTAAAGTTTCCCAGGCTCGTGTGCACATGTATTACTACTAGGCCTACAATTTAATTTCTTTTTCATTAATATTGTGTTCTCTCTTGAGCACAATAAATGTAATTACTGATAAATAATTTTATGAGTATAGCCTACATGACAATAAACTTGAACTTGTGCTTCAGTGAACTACAAATTTCAGCGACATCGTTGTAAGCACGATTGAAATGAACAGTAGACGTCATGGGAAATGTAGTCAAATAACAGAAATTGGTATTTTTTGCAAATCACATAGCCTAATAATATTACATGAGAAAATGCCGAAATTAGGCCTACTAACATTTGTCACCTGTTTGAATATGAAGTCAAAAGGTTGCAACATTGTTATTATTTTGTGATCATTGATCGTTGTTTAGGTACATTAAGTTAATCATTAATTTAATGAATTTCATTAAAACATAATTAATTAATTTATTTAATGTAATTAATCATTGATTTAATGATTAAAACACGTTAAGCCTTTTCATAGTCTCCAACGAAGAAGAAAATGTTAATGTGAGATAACTTCTATAACCGTTTGATTTCTGTTTAGTTTGTTTGACAGGCTTCAGTGTTTACGACAAGACGGTCATGAGAAATTTGGTGATGATTGGTCACTGTTCACCGACACGCCACGTTAACTGTTGCAGACTTTTCTGTAGCCATTTAAATTGTGTTGTTTACAGGTTTAGTGGAAAAGAAAATTCTTTATCTAAAAATAGTTAAAGGAATATTAAGAGTGTGAGAAATATGCAGGTGTTCAAAGGTCCAAAGGTGTTACATGCGTAGCCTAAGTGACGCCAACGGCACTAAGAGAATTGGTTGGTAAGATAATTGATTTATGGTTAATGAGTTGGTGAACTAAAGTTTCTTCTGATACATTTGAGGGGGGGAGATAATGAATACAGTTTCCTATAGATGGCGCTGGTGCTTTTGAGTTGACATGTAGGCCTACGAATTCACCCCCATGACATGGGAGATGAAATAGGCTACGTGAACGTGAAATAAACGACAAGGTGTTCAGAAGTCTAGTTAGAAAATTATTTTTAGATGTCAAGAAGACATTACACTCCACCATAGAAAAGCAAAAAAATGTAGTAAACCACCAGCTTACACTTGTGTAGGCCCTATGGTAATGTGCTATATGAATACATTTGAACTCGAATTTGGCCTTGAACTTGAACATGCAGGGGTAACATGGGGGAACTGAAAAGATAGGTCAGTAACAAGCAAAGATTCTAGAGCGCTACGCTCCGGTCTAGAATCTTTGGTAACTGGCGTACAAACCAAAGATTCTAGAATCTTTGCGTCAAACTGTTCAAAAAACGCACTGTGTCCAATTGTTCTCTTTGTTTCTATGGTAATGGAATGTTTGATGTTTGGAATCTTTAAGCTACAATGTTGCAGAAAACATCACTTTTGCAAAGCAGTTTCGACAAGCAGCAACACAGATCTTTCCTCTAAGCAACTTTTTCGACATCAGTCTTCTCACTTTGAATCAGGACATTTGTCTGGTCAGAAAAAAGGCCGCACAATATGCAGGACAGACCGGAGGTATTTAAAATTGACATAATATGGCTCTTAACCTACCCGTCAATTCCGTGGTCTCTTTATGTCAGGTTTAAACGCAAATGGCGCTTAAAAACGAATTTCCAAAACTACAGTGTAGCCTAGTCAATAACAGTTATTGTTGTATCCCTAAGTGGTGTTGTGAACAAGTGTGTAGCTGGATCACAGTTTAGCTATGGAACATAACCACCATAAGCTATAACAATAACGTTTGTGGGGAAATAAACTAAGCTAAAATTGTCTGAATAGCTTTTCTCTTACTTTTTCTCTTATGTTAGTGTCTGCCCTACTGTTTGTGCTTCATGAAGAAGTCTGCCTTCTGTCTGGACAGGGTGACATTCAACGAAAAAGTAAGGTTTCTCTGTTTAAGAAAAATACAAGTAGGCCTAGGTAGTGAGCCTGCACACCTTGATTATAATGCAGGTGCAGCTATTTCGCAAGAATAACTTCAAAATAGGCTAACAGAAAAATGAAAAGCGCAACACTGCTTACTTCACTGACGTTTCGGTCAGTCCAAAGTTTCTGTTACTCAGAAAAATACAAGGACATCAGAATACGTTGGCTATGTCTACCCATGTTTTACTTGTCTCTCATAGAAGGAACTTCTGAGACTGTTCTTGAAACTGCAGGAGCAGGGCTCAGTTAATTCCTACCTGACAGTAGAGGATGTCATTGAATGGTTTTACTGCCATGAGAGGAAGATGTTCACGGATTGGTTAGTAGGCTAATCTTAGAGGTCTAGTGCTTAAACTGTAAAGAAGCAATCTCAATGAAAGATAAGCAAAGAACATAATACACATCTCTGATTATTGTTTAGGTTACCTGAATTAAAGGAATCAAGTGATGACAAAACCTGGCTGGTAAGTCAGTTTAGTTAGTTCAATGTTCAGTGATTAATTTCTCTATTATTAGTAGTAGAATTAGTAGAACTGTTATCTATAAGGCTACTCCTAAATTGAAGTACACATTCAGGTTATGTAGTCCTTTTCTAGCTGATAATATCTTATTGTATTTGTGAAATTTTAGACCTGGCAGGTGAATGCTCATCTCAGGATGCAGGACATTGAACAGGAGGTCAGGAGAGAGCTGTTAGTCAGACATCTGGTGAGCGTCTCTCGTGAGGGTGATGAGCTGCAGGACTGTGACCAACGTATCCACTCAGCTCCTTCTGATCTGTGAGTCACAGTCAGTGATTAACTAGCCTATTGGCTGAAAATACAGCACCTTGAGTGTACTTAAGTTAAGTTTGAGTGTATTGCCATATACTTAAAAAGTATTACTGGTGATGAAATTCTTAGTCTCAGAGCCAACTGAAGTTTACTTAGTAAGTTTGAAAAGAATATTAAAATAGTATTTAATTGAATGGTTATTTTCTGTCTGAGGTGCATGTAAAAGAACATATTAACTAAAGTGTCTAGTGGTATTACTGTGTACACATTGAAAATAATGTAGCCGCTTTGTAACTCAAAGCAGGCATGGAAAGACTCCAGCTCCTCTGGAAGAGAGGCAGGCACATCCCCCACACAACTGTATTATTATATTATTATTATCATTCAATATTGTATCATTATTAACAGAAGGTGGTCATTTTTATGTTGGGAAAAGTTATTACAATCTCTTTTTGCCAACAGAGGGTGGGTTGTTGACATTCAGAAGACCCCAGATGACCTCAAGATGCCCCTTCTGAAGAGGATCCTGCGTGACCTTGAGGTGGAGATAAAATACTACCAGTGCTCCCGTCTGCACACCCGGTCGGAGGTAGTGGCAGACGTTGTCACCCGACTGTTCTTCATGGTGAAGACCGACCCCAGCGGCACTCCTTGCAATGGGTCCTCCATGAAACTTACGGAACTGGCTATGGATGTTGTCCATGCAGTGCTCGGGAACTTATCCTCACGTTTACCAATCTCAAGCCTACAAGCACAGTACTCCCATCCGGCTGCTGCTAGGATGACCCAATCTATTCATCACAAGCTTGTAGAAGGCCACGACACTCGCGGATGACATGAAACAGTTCTTGAGCACCGGCAATGAGACTGTAATGGCTGCCATTATTCAAATTGTGTCAGTGAAAGTTGCCAGGCTTTTTCAGAGGTCTTTTCAAAGGCCTTCAGCTGCACCATCCTTCTTGAGACTTTTCCTGGTTGCTAGTGACCAGAAGATTTCACCTACTGCTGCCCAGAAGCTGGTGATTCACATGGAGACAGTGACGTCAGTCTTGGCACTTGTGTTGATGCAGATATACTCCGAGGAGGGCAGAGAATTTACATTTGAAGCTCATAAGTGGCCACTGGTTGAGCATGTGGTAATTAGACTGTCCCTCTCTGGTGTCAACGTCAGCAAGAAGAAAGGTAAAGTGACTTGTTATTTCAACATGAATGAAGTGGTGTGTATGGTCAACTCCATCTGTAAGGACCTATTGACCATGTATTGCAACATGAAATTTCTCATGGAGGCATTATCCAATAAGAACAGAATGGTGTCCCGAGACATTGGCCGTCTGGTGTCTGTCCAACTTGAGATGGTATGCCGTTACAGGAAAATAGACACACCACCTGTTGAGCTGCCATCTTGCCCAGACTTTGAACATGTCATATGTGGTATAGTGGCAAGATTTGTCCATGTCCTTATCCCAGTGACTCTGGCAGATAAGGAAGACCTGGTCCTGTGCCTTCAACTGGTGGACCAGATTCGTTTTCTCACTCAAGTGACTCTTTTCCAATCCCAGGATTCACATTCTCTTGCCTGCCACCTCAAAGAACTGTCATCAGATACAATTGAACAGCTAGGTGACATGGTTTACAATCAATATACAGAGTCCTTCCCTTTGTGTGATGTTCAGGATCAGATACACACGTTGGTGATAGATAAACACCACAGCTGTATGATTAGTACCATGATTGTAACAACTCTGCAGGATTATGTGAAACTACTTAATAACATCTCATGTGAGGAACACAAGGAGGCACCTACCTCAAGTGCACTGCTGCCACCTTCAGGTTCCTCTATCCCTGACGCATCACCTGCAGTGAAGCCACCCCCAGTGCTCACTCTTCCTAACACTTCACCTGTAGTTAAGCCTCCTCCGGGATTTACTGTATCTGACACCTCAGCCACAGTAAAACCTCCTCCTGGATTCAGCCCACTTGATGCACCATCTCTAGTGAAGCCTCCTCCTGGATTCAGCCTACTTGGTGCATCACCTGTGGTGAAGCCTCCTCCTGGATTCAGCCTACTTGGTGCATCACCTGTAGTGAAGCCACCTCCTGGATTCAGCCTACTTGGTGCATCACCTGTAGTGAAGCCTCCTCCTGGATTCCTGCTTCTGAATGCATCACCTGTAGTGAAGCCTCCTCCTGGGTTTGCTCTCCTTGACCCCTCAACTGCAGTGTGGTCACCTCCAGGGTTTGCTCTTCCAGACACCTCAATTGCAGTGAAGCCACCTCCAGGGTTTGCTCTTCCAGACACCTCAATTGCAGTGAAGCCACCTCCAGGTTTTGCTGTACCTCAAGCATTACTGCTGGTGAAGCCACCTCCAGGTTTTGCTGTACCTCAAGCATCACCTGTACTGAAGCCACCTCTTGGTTTTGCCGAGTTCAATCTCCCTGAAACATCACCTGCAGTGCGACCACCTCCTGGGTTTGCTCTGCCTGACCCTTCATCTGTAGTGAAGCCACCTCCAGGGTTCTCTATCTCTGGTGCCTCACCAGCAGTCAGACCACCCCCAGGATCCATTGTGCCTAAAACATCACCTGCAGTGCAGCCACCCCCTGGATTTGCACTGCCTGATCTCTCACCTGCCGTGAAGCCGCTTCCTGGATTTGCACTGCCTGATGTCTCAGTCGCAGGGAAGTCGTCTCCTGGATTTGCTTCACCTGCAGTAAAACCACCACTCGGGTTCCCTCTGCCTGATGCTTCAAGTGCAGTGCAGCCACCTCTAGGGTTCTCTGTACCTGTTGCATCACCTGTGGTACCTATCGTAACACCTTCAGTCTGGCCACCTCCAGGGTTTACTCTTCCTGATGCCTCATTGATAGTGAAGCCACCACCCGGGTTTGCTGTACCTGTTTCATCATCTGAAGTACGGCCACCTCCTGGATTTGGTCTTCCTAATGCCTCAGTAGTAGTGAAGCCACCCCCTGGGTTTGCTGCACCTATCGTAACACTTGCAATGCGGCCACCTCCAGGATTTGCTCTTCCTAACACCTCAGCTACAGTGAAGCCACCCCCTGGATTTACTGTAATCGAAGCATCACGTCCAGCGAAGACGCCTCCTGGATTTACCCTGATCGAGGCATCACCTCCAGTGAAGACGCCTCCTGGATTTACTCTGATCGAGGCATCACCTCCAGCGAAGGTGCCTCCTGGGCTTCTGCCTCCAGATGCCTCACCGGCAGTACAGCCCCCATCTGGGTTTAATCTCTCTGAGAGCTCTAGACCTGAATTGTGTTCAGAAGTTCCAGATTGGGAGATGGAGAATGAGGCTCAAGACATCGAAAAACATGATCAGGTACTATACCTTTCTAAAAGGTCTATGTTTATGTTTATGTGGTTATGACATACCATGCCCTGATTTCATTTTTGTTTGCAGTGTGCCCAACACACAGCATTGAATGTGACATCAAATGACTCAAAAGATGACCAAAATCAAGCAGCACTGCCATCTGGTAAGTTGCAGGCATCCATAGCACATCATTTTACTGCATTCCACATGTGTCATAAGTGATTTAAACTCTGTTTCTAAACTTCTTTTGTCAGAGAGTGTCAAGCCCACCAAGAAGAAGGGACTGAAAGGCTTTCTTCAGAAGATAAGGAGGGCATTTAGATTTTGTGTACCCTCCAGGGACGCAGAGGGACGCAAGATAACGCTCTCTAGAAATCACTAAAAAACACCCTTGAACATTAATCTATTCTTAATGTTTTAATTTGTATTATTGAATAAAATCATTGTGTGTTCAAAATTATACTGTGTTCATGCTTTGCTCATCACATCCAACATAAGTCACGAGAAAGGTAAAGTTGGACAGTTAAGATAGTCAAAGTTTGCCGAAAAATTAGACTTTGGAGTTCTAATGAAACATAAATGTAAAATAATTTATTTCCAACAATAGTATCAGTTTCTGTTAAATGGAGAAATTTCTCTATCTTTCTGCGAATTGAGTTAAATAAACTGTGATATTCCATTATTTGAACCAAATTCTCAGTTGCCTGAACACATTTCTTGGATCGACTCCCCTTTTCACATATAAAACACAATTTGCAGATCTCATAGACTCTTTTTGCAAAACTCTAAATACATTCTCATGCAATAAGACACGTTTTGCATTGTGATGCACTTGTAACGTATAACCACAAGTGGCAAAATATAAACACAAATAGAGCACAGATGTCATATGTTAAACACAGCTACTCAAAATTGATCACACACTTGTTTCAAATGACGTGACAACCAATTTAAGCTAGTTCAGAGTGTAAACAGGTTGCTGAACAGTGCAAGTTCATATCAACAATGGACAGAAACAGTGAGGCATTATACATTGTAGGCTGTAGACTGCAATGTACTTCTCATTTACAGTACTGAAATGCCTGTCTTTTCCGCTATACAGCGGGTTGGATGGATTTTTCCTCATTTTTTTAATTAAGCCATTAAGATCCATTTCCAAAAGATGATTTTTTTTATTCCTCTTTTTAGTCAACTTTAGCATGGGGCTGAGAACTTTTTTATAGGCACTATAATGTCTCCTCTTTGCAATTTCAAGGCACTACCTTCCAATACACACCTGAACCAATGAAATACATAACTATCTGGTGTGAAGACGCTAAACAATCAGTCCTACACTGCGCAACAGGTGAGCCCTCAACAACAGAAATTGAAGGCAGAGAGGAGGAGAAATAGACACCTGTATGGTTTGCAGATTTGGTATGTGGTTATTGTATTATATGGGGTAATGGGTTATAGTGACATAAAAAAGTGAAAAAAAGTGTGATATGCAAAGATTTTGTGGGCAGTTGAAGAAAAACTGTTGTGTGCTTCACAATGTGGACATAAAAAATCCTCAATGTAGGCCTACATGTCTGGTCTTATGTGTCGTGTTTGGTCAGTTCTTGTACTCTAAATTATCCTAACAATATTGAACAATATTTCTGAATTAAAAATCAAGCATAGCCTACACTACCGGTATATCGTTGGAAAACCTGTTTTGTCAAATGTGTTTTGCATGAGTAGACATTAGTGTGTAACTGATTCAAACATAATCAGATCATGTGATTGATATGTTTGTGGTATGACAACAAAATACAGTTTTGATAAATAATTGTATGAATGAACTGTTTCATTTTGCACAACAGCTAAAGGATTCTGCTAATTGAGTGTAGTGTTGTGTTAATTGTGTGTAGTGTTTTGAAAAAAATGTAAATGTGTCTTTTGGTTCAAAAATTCTTGATTGTCAAGCATTTTAAATAGTTTTCTCACTGAGGCTCTGGACTTTTATTATCAGATAACACACCATAGAAAGGGGATAGACGAACCAGAGAATTTCCGTAACTCTGGACCTGGACGACCAATCGTATATATTATATATATCTATGGAACCAATGACGTCAAGAGCCTTTATTTTGACAGCATTTCCTTCCCTCTCACCCGGAAGTGAAAGAAAACACTCCAACGTAGCTGTGCCTCAGCTGATTCTTGTCAATAATACATTGGATCGCTGAAGAATTAGACTGAATATAAAGCTTCTCATTCACCCCCTCCTGGCTTGTGGGATCTTGGGTGGTCTTTCAAGTTTAAAGAAAGCTCAGAATCTACTTGTTCGAAAATGAACGTCACCCTCGCTGTCAAACAGTATGTCTCAAAAATGATTGAGAGCAGCGGGCCAGGCATGAAGGTCCTGCTAATGGATAAGGAGACGGTAATAACATACTACGCTCAATTACAAATTCATATGACTTTCTGAATGACTTATATGAATCTGGATTTATAAAACCTGAAGGAGCTGTCCTGTCCTGAAGCTGCCCTGTCCTGCTCTTGTTTTGTTGTGAATTTTGCATCCAAGCTAACGTTAACCTTTTTAGTCGCCGACACAGCAGCCTTACAACTCTATTATATCCGTAATAGTAGCCTAATGTATAATAACCCTATGTGATCGCCTGTGGACGATTTTAAGTAGCATATGATCTGATAAGTGAATTTGTGACACGTCTGACAGTTCTTGTATTGTGTTTGTAGACAGGTCTGGGCTAGCATTAATGTTTGTTTTGTCTCTACTACTTTAGACCAGCATCGTCAGTGTGGTGTACACACAGTCAGAGATCTTGCAGAAGGAGGTCTATCTTTTTGAACGCATTGATTCACAGAATCGAGACAGCATGAAGCACCTCAAGGCAATTTGCTTCCTTCGACCAACCAAGGTAGTGCATTCATTATTTCAGCCAGTTGCAAAATGCTTCTTGCAGACCTAACACAATTATAATGCCTGTTGATGGTTTAACAAATCTCTCAACTTGCAGGAGAATGTGGAACATCTGATTCAAGAACTGCGTCGGCCAAAATACAGTGTCTACTTCATCTGTAAGCACCAGCATTAGAACCTATTAGAACCCTGTTGATTTGTTTTCTCTCTTGACTTTGTTGTGCCATAAGATAATGTTGTTAGGAGTTTACCATAAGTGAATGCTGTGACAGTACATTTTCATCATGGATCACAATGATTCATTTAGTAGCCTAGTATGTAGATGATGCATGTTTCTAACCACTTGACCTTTTAGGGTCTGCATGGAAGTATTCATAGCTGCTCTGTTTGGTTTCTATAGACTTCAGTAACGTCATCAGTAAGAGCGAGGTAAAAGCCCTTGCGGAGGCCGATGAACAGGAAGTGGTGGCAGAGATGCAGGTGTCTGTGTCCCTCACAATCCCTGCTACCACGTGTCAACAAACATAATTTTCCAGAGATCCATTAGGTTTTTCAACTTAAAATGTAGGCTGCTGTTTGCTACAGTTTGTATGCATACAATTATGAGCTATTCTTGTATTGCAGGAGTTTTATGGGGACTTCATTGCTGTGAACCCACACGTGTTCTCTCTTAACCTCACTGGAGTAGCCAGAGTAAGTTGGGGCCATCCTTTTATGCTGAAACATAGTTTTTGACACTTGACCTTTTCCTTGACCTTATTGTCTGCTACTCTTACTTAACATGGTCAGGAAGGAATTTAATTAATAGATTATGTAATGGCTTGCTATTGTTTCACGTTTATGAGTGAGAAAATGTGAAATTTTACTTTTCAAATTCAGTGTTATTATGTTATTGTTATTGTGAGTTGAGGGTTATGAGCATACCATAGTGTTTGTAACTGTCATTGGGAATCCTGCTGCTGGTGATTACAGGATTGATGAATGAGTGGCAGCACACTTAGTTACCGGTACAAAACCCTTCATGCTGTCAGTGCATGCATGCACACTTCTGTTGTTAATATTAGATTTGAGATTGAAGATCTTGAAAGAAAATGTCCAACTTTCTTTCAACTGTGTGAGGCTGCAGAAAGGAATATTTAATTGAATGCTTTGTCATTCCTTTATCTGTCATAGCATTGTGAAATATCAAATTGTACCGTATAATACAAATGTACGATTTACAATATTTAATTTAGTTTTTGTCTCCAGTAGCAATTATCTGGATGTGCTGTAATTGTAACATGTGATCTGACTCATGAGGCTCCTGCATCCTGTTCGTGCTGTCTTTGTGTTGGGGTTCAGGGTCGCAGCTGGGAGCCTAGTCTGCTCACTCGTACCACCCAGGGACTGACCTCAGTGTTGTTGGCCCTGAAGAAATGCCCCATGATCCGCTACCAGCTCTCCTCAGACATGGCCAAGAGGCTTGCAGAGTCTGTCAAGGTATCACCAAGTCCACACAGTCACTGGCTCGTGACTGAGTGTGTCATAGAAACAGCACTATATGGAAGTAGTGCCAATCTAGCATTACTAGAAAAAGTCTAACCAGGCAGGCAGTTGGGCGGGCGGGCAGGCGGCAGACAGGCAGACAGACACACAAACACCCCGCATCCCTTATCCCTTTTTAATTTGGGAGAGTATTACATAAGCAATGGTGCAATGATTTCATGTTTACTGACAATTCATTCATCCACTCTACTGTGACTTCTCTTCTATGCACACTCGTACACATCTGCTCACAAACATGGATTTTCCTGGATGGATATAGTAGTGCATATATCTACTTTTCTTTTTTTTTTTTAAAGTATATTTTTTGGGCCTTTTATGCCCTTAATTAGACAGGACAGTGGAGAACGACAGGAAGCGAGTGGGAGAGAGAGCAGGGGGGGGATCCGGAAAGGACCACAGGGTGGGAATCGAACTCGGGTGGCCGGCGCATGGCGCAGGTGCCCCAGCCAGCCACGCCACAGCCAGGGCTATACTTTTCTTGAATAGACACTCGTACACATGCACAAACACTGAGATGTTATTGGAGTGCATTTAAAATCTATTAGTCTTTGGACAGTGTTTAAAATGGCTTTCTCTCACGCAGCAAATTATTACCAAGGAGTACGAGCTGTTTGACTTCAGAAAGACAGAAGTCCCTCCACTTCTGCTCATCCTGGACCGGAGCGATGATGCCATCACCCCTCTCCTCAACCAGGTCAGAGCCAGAGTTACATATTCAGTAGCGCACCCTACTGATGCACCTCTTACGCATTAGCTCCTTTTGTCCTCTCATTGAGATTGGCTGTGAGTTGCCACTGGAGTGCGCTAGAGTTCAATGTTTCATCTCTCTCAATGTAACCTTTGTACATTCATTCCTCTATTCTATGCATGTGTCTGAGATTGCAGAGGATAGGCTCAGATTTCATCAGACACAGGATCAAATAGGGGAAATTACAATAGAGCAAAAGACCATTTGTGAAAGTTAAAATCACAATGATGAATAGTGTGTGACATTGACCTAAAAATTGCGATGGAAAAAAAAAGGCACAAAGATGCTTGAAGTAAAGTGGCACATATTGCATTACCATAGCTGCAACCCACCATTGTAGTATTTTTAATATTATCACTGCTGAAGTTATTTTTTATATTTTAGTTTTGTGCATGTTTGTATGCATAGCTATTATTTCAGATATAAGTCCTCTGTTTGGATAACTAAGGTTGTGGTCTATTGCTCTTTCTAGTGGACATATCAGGCCATGGTGCATGAGCTTCTGGGCTTGAACAACAACCGCATAGACCTATCCAGAGTACCAGGCATCAGCAAAGACCTGCGAGAGGTTGTGCTCTCGGCGGAAAATGATGAGTTCTATGCTAATGTAGGTTCTGTTTGTTCCTTGTCTTCTCTGTTTCACTCTCTTTGTTTTATTGACGCCGCGGTAAGGAGTATTCCGGAGTAGTTCATTTCTGGTCTGGTGCATTATTTTCTTTTGCGGAACAGAATTTGTACTTGAACTTTGGTGAGATCGGAACCAACATAAAGAACCTGATGGAGGACTTCCAGAAGAAGAAGCCCAAAGGCCAGCAGAAGCTGGAGTCCATCACCGACATGAAGGTCAGACAGAGCACAACACAACACAACATGCATCACGTTTTCATGCAGCCAATAAACGGTTTGAAATCAGTTTATTGGGAATAAACCGAATATGTGTGTTTCTTGTAAACACCTTATTCTGATTGAAATAAACAGAAAAAGGCCATATTTGGTTTACTGATAAACCATTTGCACACTCTAGCATATGCCTGTTTTAAACGGAATATTGGGTCATGAAAACACCTTAAACGGAATGTGCTCCCAGAAGGAAGAGTGTTGTAGGCCTGCGCATGCTCAATTTGCACAGAATTGGGGGGCAATTGGAATTGGAGGGGGAATTGGAGGGGCAGCTGTGGCCTACTGGTTAGTGCTTCGGACTTGTAACCGGAGGGTTGCCGGTTCGAACCCTTGCATTTATTTGGGATAAATGCAGAGACCAAATTTCCCTCACAGGATCAAAAGAGCTTATATACTGAATGTCTATTTGTAGGCTGCATCGCTGACCTATTCGGCATAATGACAATTTTCTATGTAAACAGGAATATGCTCAAAACGTGACATTCTACTTGCTTGTAAACAGGTTAAATGGAATATTGACATAAACGGAATTTGGGCAATAAATTGATTCAAAACCTTTTATTCCCGGCATGAAAACGTAGTGATAGTCCCGACAGGCATCATCTGTTTTTATGGTTCTGTGGGATTTCAGATTTGGGGGACATTTGCTATAATTTACTATGTAGAGATGTAATTGTGCTCTTAGAGAACTTGCAGAGAGAGTAATGAAAGAATTTCAAAAGGCTTGCTCAGTCATTTATCACATTGAACTGTTCAGAAAGTACTTTGTCATTTTGTGCTTCACACAGACACACTGTCTATTTCAGAGACAGAACAAACAGACATTGGCCTATTAGTGCTTTGATGCTTTTTCCATTTCCCCCTCCACTAATGATGTTGCGTGGGTCCGCACGTTCTGCAGGCCTTCGTAGAGAACTACCCTCAGTTTAAGAAGATGTCGGGCACCGTGTCCAAGCACGTGACGGTGGTGGGGGAGCTGTCGCGGCTGGTGAGCGACCGCTGCCTGATGGAGGTGTCCGAGGTGGAGCAGGAGCTGGCCTGCCAGAATGACCACAGCAACGCTCAACAGGTGAGGCTTTACCGCAACACCTACATCCACACACAGGCCTTCAGGTGCCTCACAGACACACCAGCCAGAACAATAGCAGGTCAAATACCTCACAGACACAGAGGAAAATAGCAGCCTTAAGGTGTATCTCTGCTGGTGTATCTCAGCTGAAAGGCTGCAAAGTGCATTTTGAAAGTTAACATTTGGTGCCATCCAACCATATAGTACATGAATATGTTTGTAACCATAGGCTATGATAAATGCAGACAAATACAGACATGTGATTATGTGTTCTTCTGTTTGCCATAAGGTAGTGGTAGTAGGTCAAATACCTCACAAACGCATAGAAATACCAGCCTTGAGGCTATCTGTGTTGAGCATAAAGGCTGCAAGCTATGAAAAGCTATGTCAGGTACACAGCACATATGCTGCCATTCAATCACGCTGGAGCATATTCAGGTACAGGAACATGTTTGCGACCATAGCGTAGGCTAGTATAAACTATGAAAAATATACAGACACACAGAAATGGGATGATGTGTTCAGGTGTTTGCAAAAGTTGATTTAATTACTTTTTGTTGACGAGACTAAAATGTTTAGAAATGGGTGTCACTGCCTTTCAGTTTAAATGGCTATATAACACCAAACACTGCTATCACCTAATGATGGCATGCTGTGATGGCATATTTAAAGCGTCGCTGTTTCTGTCCTGTCTCTGTTCTGTCCTGTCTCCCTCCTGATCTCTCTTTTGTTCTCTGTTCTGTCCTGTCCTGTCCTGTCTCTCTCCTGTTCTCTCTCCTTCTGTCCTATTCTGTCCTGTTCTCTGTTCTATCCTGTCTCTGTCCTGTCTCTGTTCTGTCCTGTTCTCTGTTCTATCCTGTCTCTGTCCTGTCTCTGTTCTGTCCTGTTCTCTGTTCTATCCTGTCTTTGTTCTGTCCTGTCTCTGTCCTGTCTTTGTTCTGTCCTGTCTCTCTCCTGTCCTGTCCTGTCCTGTCTCTGTTCTGTCCTGTTCTCTGTCCTGTCTATGTTCTGTTCTCTGTTCTATCCTGTCTCTGTCCTGTCTCTGTCCTGTCTTTGTTCTGTCCTGTCTCTGTTCTGTCCTGTCCTGTCTCTGTTCTGTCCTGTCCTGTCCTGTCCTGTCTCTCTCCTGTCCTGTCCTGTCCTGTCCTGTCTCTGTTCTGTCCTGTCTCTGTTCTGTCCTGTTCTCTGTTCTATCCTGTCTCTGTCCTGTCTTTGTTCTGTCCTGTCTCTCTCCTGTCCTGTCCTGTCTCTGTCCTGTCTTTGTTCTGTCCTGTCTCTGTTCTGTCCTGTCTCTGTTCTGTCCTGTCTCTGTTCTGTCCTGTCCTGTCTCTGTCCTGTCTTTGTTCTGTCCTGTCTCTGTTCTGTCCTGTCTCTGTCCTGTCTCTGTTCTGTCCTGTCCTGTCTCTGTTCTGTCCTGTTCTCTGTTCTATCCTGTCTCTGTCCTGTCTCTGTCCTGTCTTTGTTCTGTCCTGTCTCTGTCCTGTCTCTGTCCTGTCTTTGTTCTGTCCTGTCTCCTTCTGTCCTATTCCTGTCCTGTTCTCTGTTCTATCCTGTCTCTGTCCTGTCTCTGTTCTGTCTCTGTTCTCCTGATTTCTATCCTGTCTCTGTCCTGTCTCTGTTCTGTCTGATTTCTGTTCTATCACTGTCTTTGTTCTGTCCTGTCTCTGTCCTGTCTTTGTTCTGTCCTGTCTCTCTCCTGTCCTGTCCTGTCCTGTCTGTTCCTGTCCCTGTTCTCTGTCCTGTCTATGTTCTGTCTCGTGCAGATGGTCGCGGCTGCTGCACTTTCCAGCGGGCGTGATGCGATCTGGATCTTGATGCGGCTGGTCATGCTCGCCCTAAGCTCACGAGGAAAGCACAGCAACAGCATCCTGCCCTACGCTGATGGGCGACCTGCAGCAAAGGGGTGCAGACAACACCGCCAAGGTGAGAAGCCTCCGCAGTGCAGTACATGGGCAGATAAAATAAGCCACACACAGTCTGGAATAAAAGGCCGCATATGTCTCCATCACGTTCATACAGAGTTCGAAGTACATACCCGTTATTTCTGTCCTGTCTTTGTTTTATCCTGTTTCTGCAAATGTCTTTGTTCTGTCCTGTCTCTCCTGTCCTGTCCTGTTAATGTGTCTCTGGTTTTGTGTTTTTACCATGTTTCTAACTTGCATAAAACACTGGATGATCCTGCAGGTTACACAATGTGAATACACAATGGGGTGCCGGAGCAACACCGCCAGGGTTACTGTGCACATTTTCTTGAATGGAAATAAGCCACACACAGTATGTATACATGCGTTCATGCAAGGTCAAGTACGTACAGTTTATTTCCCAACTATTAGCCGAAGGTTTATACATTGATTTGAAATGAACTATGAGGTTAATACAAACATTAATAATACAGTTAATGTGAGGTATTAATATATGGTTTTTGTTTTTAACTTGCATAAAACCTTTATCCCTGCAGGAGATGAATACACAAGCACATACTGTAGACTTTTATGCAGTCATATTGCATAACATGCACATGCACATAATGTACACACCCATATTTAGTAAGCCTAACCCATATGCTTTGCTAAGGTTATGTGTGTTTATATAAATGTGTCTGGCTCATTAGCTATAAATAATTTGTTCCAGATGGTTCAGTCCATGGTGGAGTACGGAGGCAAGCGAGTGAGAGGAACTGACCTCATCACCCCCACAGATGCTGTAGCCATCACTAAGCAGTTCTTCAAAGGGCTCAAGGTAGACTTCCAGTTGGCTGTGCTCCTTGATAGGAATTTTAAACAGGAATGTCTGTCAATAATGGATGGTCTCCCTGCTTCATGTTAACAATGCTGATGGAAGTCGGTTGACGATTGCATGTCTGGGTGCATGTGTGATTGTCTGTGTGGGAGGTGTTTGTCTGATTCTGTTCTGTGTCTGGGTATGTAACTCTGAAAGGCATATGTGTATGTTGTGTTTGTTCATTGGTGTAGCATGTCTGTTTTAAAATCAGTGGGAAAGTCATTTCTTGCTGAACTTTGCTCCCTTCAATCACTGCATTGTGGTGATGTGTGCTATCTCAGTAACACATTTTGTTGGACAGAAACAAGGTGACTAAGATTATGCATATTTGTATGTTTTTTTTTTTTTTAATTTGCGTGCGTGCGTGTGCATCTGTGCCCATGTGTATAGGGAGTTGAGAATGTGTACACTCAGCACCAGCCCTTGCTGCATGACACTCTGGACCAGCTGATTAAAGGTCGCCTGAAGGACAGCCAGTTCCCCTACCTGGGGCCCAGCTCTCTCAGGGACAGGTAACAAACACACTCACACACACACTTTTTGTCTTACAGTGTACACTTTAACGCGCACACACTCTGATGCACACACAGTGAGTTAGCACTGCAGTAATCCCATGCATACAAATACCCTGTGACCCTCTATCTCTGTAGACCACAGGACATCATCGTATTCGTCATCGGTGGAGCCACTTACGAGGAGGCCCTGACCGTTTATAACCTGAACCGCACCATGCCTGGCGTCCGCATCGTGCTGGGAGGCACCACCATCCACAACACCACCAGGTCAGGGTTCCTCTCAGAGCGTCCACCTGGGTCTTGCTGCCTGTGGTTGACCAGAGGGCAGAGCGCTTCGTTTCTTGGTGTTTTATGCCCCCAACGTTGTCTTCAAGGCAGCGCTGCCTGGAAGGCACTAGGGTTAGGCATGGGTTAAGGTTAGGGTTAGGGTTGGGGTTAGGTTTAGGATTAGGTGCCTTTAAGTCAGCGGTGGCAGCGCTGCCTGGAAGACGACGTTGGGGGAATAAAACACCATCAAGCGTGGGCTTCTCTATGAGGAGTACTGCATGTTGGTTGAGTGAGATGTTCAGGTGCCCAGGGCCGGCATCATGAGTGTGTTGTGCTAGTGTGATATTGTTGTGGGTGGGTGGGGTGTGATGGAGGGGTCATGTTATCACTCATCTATCTGACCCCTCTGTGCTCCTCTGTTTTTTTTATTGACTCGTCTCTGATCCTCTCTTTGAGATGTCTCTGATCCTCTCTTTGAGTTGTCTCTGGTACTCTCTTTGAGATGTCTCTGATCCTCTCTTTGAGTTGTCTCTGGTACTCTCTTTGAGTTTTTTTTTCTCCCTCCTCTATCCTTTCTCTTCCTCCCTCCCTCCCTCTCTTCTTTCCTCTCCTGTCACCTCTATCTCCATCTTTATCTCCCTCTCTTCCTCTTTCCTTTCATACTGTTCTTTTTCTTTCATGATGGTGTAGAGTTCAATAGAACATTTACACGGTTGCGTAACAGGGAGGAACTCCTGAAAAGGAGGCATCATCTATCCCTTTTCTTTCTTTCTCTATCGCTCTTTCTCTCGTACTTTCCCTCTCGCACACTCTGAAGCGATGACAGGTCGCTACTGTAGCTCGGAGCCATCGAGCATGCGGGTGCAGCGGACATCCACTTAAGAGCTCGCTCACCATACTAAAGCCTTACTTAACGCAACTCTTCATCATCAGTGGACAGAAAGAGAAAGGCAGAAGGAAAGCTTGGATGGATGAGAGAGAGAGAGAGAGAGAGAGAGAGAGAGAGAGAGAGAGAGAGAGAGAGAGAGAGAGAGAGAGAGAGAGAGAGAGAGAGAGAGAGAGAGAGAGAGAGAGAGAGAGAGAGAGAGAGAGAGAGAGAGAGAGAGAGAGAGAGAGAGAGAGAGAGAGAGAGAGAGAGAGAGAGAGAGAGAGAGAGAGAGAGAGAGAGAGAGAGAGAGAGAGAGAGAGAGAGAGAGAGAGAGAGAGAGAGAGAGAGAGAAAAAAAAGACAGATTTGTGCATTACGTGCAGTATATACTGTAGATAGATGGCTAGTCCAGGGAGAGAGCAGGGCTGAGTGAGGTAATTGGTGGGGCGGAGGTTGGAAAGCTGACTTGCAGTTACACAAGCAGTGAGATTTTATAAGCAGCCCCTCCACCTCATGCAGTGTCATGGGACTCTGCGCGGTTGCTTAGCAGCGCTATCATTTCAGCAGCGAATGCACAGTGCATCAACTGCTAGCCTACTGCACTGGGCTTCTGTTGAGGCTTAGAGATCTTGGCTGGCAGACCTCTGTATCACTTTGTTGTCCTTGTCAAATTCTGTTTACGATTAGTTCTGTTTACGATTAGTTCAAACAGAATGGCAGTGGAATTGTTATTTTGGTGTAGAGCTTTAGGGCCACGTGTCAGGAAAAACCCCCCTTTGATGTGCAATTCATTATTTAATTAATAACTTTTTGTTATTTTCGCTTTGTTCTCCTGTGCTAGAACAGACACTGCTCTGAAAACAGTCTCATGAAAACAGGCCGTTGCATCCCTTATTTTGACTGCGAATACAATTTTCCCGCCCTTGTGTGACGGGCAGATAGCTTAAACCGTGCGTTGCCACCGGTCATCTCCCACTAAGCTCGGGGATGTTGTCTTTGCGAAACGCTGCTGTCTGTCTCCTGTCGGTTTTGGTGGGCAGTGCCTGTGAGCCTATTGTCTTGTCTGCAGCCTGCGCGGCCAGCGCAGCCTAGCGGGCCGCTAATCCAATCTGAACGTGGCAATCTGACGTCTGCCAGCCGCGCACCCTCTGCGGGGGATCCGCTGCCTCAGATCAGCTCCCCTCCTCTAAATACTCATGGCTGGCACACTTACTGATACCCCGAGTCCCTCACGTTGGCACTGCCCCACAGAACACGGCCCCGTCCTCCAGGCTTGGTGTGCCATGCTTGTTACAGTTATGTATGTGTGTCACTTACAAAGCCATGACTATGCCATTTTTTTTTTCCGATTTGGTTCAGTGATTGCGGAGTCCTCTTGTGAACTCGGTTTGTATTGTTTAGGGATTCAGAGTCCCTCTGTAGGCTGTGGATGTTTTGTTTACAAACAACACGGTGCCGGATGTTTCTGTAATTGCCATCAGCAGGGTGCAAAGATTTTTAATTGATGTGAGCGGAATGGATGTGATTCAAATGAGCTGGTGATGAATGTTTCAGATGGAGAGGGAAAGGAGGTGGAATTTGCCGTTTTGCTAGAGCTTTCATAAGCGTCTTTTTTTTTGTCCTTCACAGCTTCATGGAGGAGGTGAGGTCGACAACCAGTGGTGGACAAGGTGGACACTCGCAAGGAATGGGTCGTCCTCCGAACCGACGTTGAGACACACACACACACACACACACACACACACACACACACACACACACACACACACACACACACACACACATTCATTTGAGAGCATAATCCTTTCACTCTTAGACATTCCTCTCAGACATGGGCACTCTGATATGTACTTCTAGGTATGAACTTCTGCTCAAACTCAATACTCCTCCAACATTGCCTGAAAATGTCTTATATTAGTTTGAGTCAAGTGAAATGGACCCTCCTCCATTTTAAAAAACCTGAAACATAACAAAGTAATCCAACTATCCACCACCATATCACTTTTACTGTTACTGTTCAAGTACTTTCCCCTGCTCCACCACTCACATCATGAAGATTTTCATCTCAAAACAAACACTGCTGTCGTTATGATACTAACTTAAAGGCAAATCTGACGCTTTCACAAGGTCATGGCAGATAAGGCAGAGGCTGCCCTTTATGACATGGCTTAGACTGCCCTTTATGACATGGCTTAGACTGCTTTCATTTTTTATTTATTTCTTTTGTCTTTTATCAGTACAAAAAGCATGCAAATGACCAGTGATTCTCATGCTAGTCCGCGGAAGGAGGCCATCTTAACTGGATAATGGATGCACTACAGTTGATCTAATTGGAGTCCATTTTAAACAACTCCTGCAGTTTGGGCCCCATGTACATTTTTTTGTTTTCCTCTTGAGGATGTGTGTACATTTCTGTGTATACATTTTTATTAATGCCTTTGTACAGTTGACCATGCGGTGATGTTAAAAATTCTCTTGCAGGAAATAAATCCCTTGACTACTGTGAATGGTTTGCTGTGCTGATGTCCATCAATATATTAATGGGACAGTATTAAAAAAAGACTTACATTGTCAGCAGTTCGATTTGATTCTACCGTAGCTACAATAGATATAAGACCTCCTCCTCACCTCCACCAGCCGCTCTCCTACTCACCTACAGACCCCAGCACCACCCGCTCCTCTCTCCTACCACCTGCTCCTTACCTACAGACCCCAGCACCACCCACTCCTCTCTTCCTCACCTACAGACCCCAGCACCACCCGCTCCTCACCTACAGACTCCTGACCACCCGCTCCTCACCTCCACCACCTACAGACCCCACCACCCGCTCCTCACCTCCACCACCTACAGACCCCAGCACCAGCAGTCATGTCCTCAGCGCTCTTGGGCTCCCTGGCTTGCATCTCATTGCGTCCTAACTAAGCCTTCCCTTCCCCCCCGGACTCAGCGCTAATCCGCCTCGCATCAACAAAAACATCCACTGCTGTGGCCAGCTACACTGGACCTCAAAGCTATCCTGCTATCCTCCTCTTTAAAGCTCCATGTTTTGAGGCAAAGGGTGTTTTTTTCAGCATTGGATTGTAACCTTAATCCCAACACTGAACATAACCCTGACGTCAACCCCTTACCCAAACCCTAACCCCTTTTCCCAACATGGAAAATAGCCAAATTTTCAAGATGTGACTGGGACCGGGTTGACACGGTCAACTGTGGAGGCAGTACTTTTTTGTTAATCACTGTTCTGTAAATTCCAACTGCAGAACTTCACTTGTTCTGTAGTGGCTACTGGGGAAGGAGGGACGGAATTGGGTGCAGCTACTTGAGATATTTGGTTGTTTTGTTTACTCATGAACAAGGTAAACGCAGGGAGAAATGGAGGATACAAAAAGACCTCCAGGCTTTTTGTCTTAAATGTGGAGCTGCGCTGACCTCATTGTGAACCAGAAGCATATGAGTCATGCTTTGGCATAATTTGGTCAATTTGTGTCACTCTCGCCGAGGAAGAGCAGAGCAGCGACGTGGTCTGTCTGTCCGTGTTCATGTCTGCCGTCTGTCTTCTCCGCAGGAGCCTGGAAACTGGGACCCAGTTACTGACCCAGTAAAAACATACAGGAAAGAATACATCAATAAATAAAAAAAGCATGGTCAGTTGTCTTGCTGTAACTAACACTAGTGATAGTTTTTTGTTGTGTGATTACTACAGTTTCCCTGAGATTAGCTGTAAATAAGAGCATTTGCACTGCCATCTTCATCATCATCATCACCACTGTAATCATCATGACAGGTGCCTCAGGGAAGGTTAAATCATGGAAGTGCCCAACTGATTTGAGGGCACTCATCTTCTTGATGTCGGTGATACACATCTAATGACAACCTAATGACTTATATTTCGGATTGACTGTGCTTATGGAGGATGCGTTTTATATTTAAACATTACGATGTGACAGAAATCTGTTTAATGTTTCAATAATTAAATATTGCTTTTTTTGTTAAATTAATTTAACTAGAACATTTTAAGAATAGCCTTGTTCATCATTATAGCTGATCAAACCTCTTCAGTTTAGGGGGAAAATACACGCGTTTTCGTCCGCGCCTAATTGGTGACATCACGGTGACAGCCCAACCGGCGCAATAGATGGAGCAGTTGAGCCCTATATACGGGAATACCCCTTCAGTCCTTCAATGTGGAGCCCACAGTGCGCTTCGGAGGCTGCCGCGCGGATGTCAGAGGGAAGACAATGCTCGAGCACTGCGATCTGTAGAATAGGACATTTCCCACACAGCGCAATGAACGAGCGCCGCGCCTCAGCCACATTGTAAAACAGTTAATTAGAAACGCTGTGGAGGAGACAAGCAAGTCACAAAAAAAGGACTTCACAAAAAAATAGGTTGTGTAGTTATTATTTGGCACAGCTTTGGGGAAAACGGGGAAGTAAGGAAATTCACTGGATTTCAAGTGTGGAAACAAGGCTACATTCATCATGAAGAAAAGCAATGTGGCAAAAAGGGTAAGCTATCTCTCCAAAGCATGACATTGGTATGTTATACAAATGTGTTAATGCCTCTTTCAGCATCCATTCCTGTAGGCACAACTAGGCTACAGATGCTGATAATCTTCGTTGGCGTTGGCGAGAGAGCCCTGCCTTGAAACAGCCAATCTTTCAAATGTGTCTGACAGCATCCGTTTTGTGTGTTTGGATTGCCAACCATGCCGAGTTATCTAATGTAATGTATAGACTACAAATAGCTCGTAGCCTACAGGACATGCTTTTTATGAAATAAATCTAGGTACCTGATTATGCATCAAATACAATGCATTGCATTTTTGTACTTAGTTATAACGTAGTCTATTATTTTCTGTAGCCTACTTGTGTGTACATGTAGATGCACCGAAATGTTTAATTAGCCACACCCTGAATGACACCTTCAATTAAATTGTATAGCCTCTCTATAGTTTGCCTTCAGGGAATAGGTTACCAGTTAAATGTAAGGACGGGAAATTGATGATTTATAGGTCTGTTTTATGTGGACAGCGCCCTCACACTTCACGCACATATTATGTAAGCTTTGCGTCGCACTGACAAGCTTTTTTTTCTCAACAGGGTCTTCAAGATGCCAACCAGCTGTCGTCGCAACCCGATAAAGTAGGCTGGATTCGTAAATTCTGTGGCAGAGGGATTTTCAGAGAAATATGGAAAAACCGTTTTGTGATGCTAAAAGGAGACCATCTGTATATATTTGAAAAGGAGGTAAGTTTCCCCAAAGCGCATGGCAGCTAGACCTCTGCCAAGTTGCGCGTGGCGCTTTCACTAGGGGTGCATTAACTGTGCTAACTCAGGCTTCTTATTGAGCGAAGATGACTTTGCGTGTGTGTCTACCGAGGCCGTCATTTGGGCGTGTGATTCACTGAACCGCAACGGCCTATGTGGTGACAGCTACAGAAGACAACACGAGCCGTCCTTATGCGCTCACTATCTGCAATGTACTTAGTGTTGTAAAGACATCGTCCCTGTCTATTGGGGGCTGAGTGCACATTCAACTTCTTCAGAATTCAGAACACGACTTCTTTACCCTTTCATCTCTATCTCTCCTCACGTCAAGACAGTTACCATCAGTTCAAAGCTTGGCTCTGTAATGACAACCATATGGAAATGAGTGTCTGAGCCCCACCCCCAAGCTGTAACCTCATAGATGCTGATTTGACAGCTGAAATGACTCTCAGTTTAAATATATGTGTTAGCAGCATCCTGTAGGATAAGGGTATTTTGTTTTTGTAGATTACAGAATTTTTGTAATTTTATTCATGGTAGAATTAAGCGCTCTGAAATAGGCTACTGTAGCCTAGTATTAGCATTTAACAGTCATGTGACAATATGTGCATTGCTTTCTCTTGACCTGTGCCAGGGGTCCTGACCTGTGTCAGGATCGGTATCATTTAATGTAGTTCTTTTCACTTCAAAATCCTTGTGATATGCTTGTCAGTCCTAAGGCTGCAGCAACCCAGCTGTAGTGTACAGCCTACTCAAAGAAAGCGCGCACACACATCAGAGTGAGCCTGCCCCTGCCATGCTCAGGTGTGCCATTTACCAGAGTTAAATAGTTCAACTGGAAAATGAACCAAATTATGTAAACATCATGTGTCAAATTTCATAATCAGGACACTCAATGCATTTCAGGCTGGGTTTACTTTAAGGGTGGTAACCCCCCCCAAAAAAAAAAAACACCACCATCAAAATCCATTTTCAGGTCCATTTGAAGCGTGCATTAGTATAATTAAATCCATGGTCCACTTGACAAAATATATTTTAAAGTGCACAACAAAAACACATACTAGATGGCAGTAATGAAAAAGGCTATTTGTGGTTCAGATGGGGACATCCAGACTCGAAGGCCTTATTCTGTCTTATCAGAAACATCCCTGGGCTGCTTTGGAGCTGAGATTTATCTTCCTCGCGAGTTTTTGGAGAATATCACACTCCAGCACTTTAATGGGAGACCCCCGCAGCCAAGCCGAAAGGGGTGTCAGTTTCACTCTTCCCAGTTTTTCATTTTTTTTTTGTCTTTTTTTATTTTGTGCTAAAACATTAAATGTGCTTTTAAAGGAGTTTATCGCCATGGCCTGGTTTTCACACACACCCCTGCCGTGAGCTGCCTGTTTTTTTGTGCGCGGGTTTGGCGAGATGAAAGGCCGAGAAGTGCACAGCTGTGCCTAACGCCAAGCTGGAGGGTCCCCAAGGCTTCGGTTTTTCTAAGCCCGCTTGCGGACATCTGTGTGCACACACCTAAACATGCACACGAACACACTGTACGCACTTATGTACAAAAACACAGACACACACACACACACACATACACACTCATACACACACACACAGACACATTCACATTCACACATACAGGCAAGCTCTGCCCAAATGCTCCTTTGTTTCTCTTAGCGATCTTAACATAATACCCACTTCCTTTTATCCAAGACTAAGAACATCCTGAGATGATTGCATCCTGAAGATGTAAGGCCATCCCTGTAAAAGCACTTTTGCTCATTTTTGCTCGTTCAGCTGAACATCAGAGGTCCGTGTAATGGAAACGCAAGTAGATACCAGAAATATCAATGCAACCAGCCACTCGGATGACATACAGTATATTACCCATGAGTTTGTCTTTACGATTCGCTCATTTTTCATACCACAATATCTTTTTCTACATTATTCTTTATAATGGTCTTGCAACTATACTCAGACAAGCACTCTGTTTGAAAAGCTGTGTTCTCTGGGTCAGGAGTTCCAGCCAGGAATTCCCTCAGACAATGATGTACCTGCCATCCAAAAAGCCTTCTATGAAGAACTGGACATAAGAATTTCAGTGCATTTTTTCCACGGAGATGACAAGAGCCATTTTCGGTTCCAGATTGCACCTTTTGTGACAATACACATTAATTAGACATTTACAATCACAGTCCGGCCTCCAGACTTTGGCACAGTTAATGCCTCTCCAAGTTCTTCTGGGTAAAACAGCATTTAGTGTCTCTCTCCCACACACACACACACACACAGACTCACACACACCTGTCTCTCTCCCTGTGATCCTATATAAATTCAATTTACGAGCATGCTGTGTCAGCACCAAGGTCTAAAGGGGTTACTGAAAGCCAGGGCTACTTCCAGGCAGGCTTGTCTTACATCCCTCAGCTCTCATTTACTGTAAGTCCTCAGACGAGCTCCCTGCACACACTCATCCTTCCCTTTAGAGTAGACAAAGGCCTTTCTGTGGCAAAACCGTTCTGCATATAGATGTCATTATGTCTATAATGCAGTGACTATCAATGAGCTCATGTCGGTCTTTGTTACTTGATGTTCGATGTAGTCCATCTATGAGCGTATAGAAATACTGTACAGTTTTGTCAGCATGTAGTCAGTGGATGTTGTGCCAGTTAATGAGCTGTTTGACTATTGCCCAGTAGTTACTCTTACAGACAGTTAGTGCTCTGTGGGACAGTGTTTACTGTAAGTCACACAGTTGGGGGGGTTAAAGTCCTGATAATGAGCAGCTTAAGAGCTGTGCTCTACCATTTAATCCAGCAGGCTTCATTAGTTCAATTATTACACTAATGAATGTTTCATTATTTTTCAGAACAGCATTCATTTCACAGGTTAAGTTGCTCTAGCACTGGCTCTGTGAAGTTCCTCTGGGCCACCAGTCAGGTGTTCTGTGTGCCAGTGTGATATTGAGCATCTTGACCAGCCAAGGAGAGTATATGCAACCGTGGCTCAGAGCTTGTCAGCTTGTTAAAGTTGCACTTGATTAATGGCGCCGCATTATTTAAATGTGAACTTTGCACAAACAAAAAACAAAGCACCCACGAGGCCTCGGAGATGAACGAGGAGCATTTGCATCTCGCTAAAAGGCACCGCGCAGGCTAAGCTCTTCCAGCGCTCTTCCTTGACCTCTCAGCCTCCTGCTGCAGGTCTTATCGCAGTTTTACGCTTTGTCTCTCCTGAGTGTTGTTATGCTGCCTGCCTTTTGCCGACAAGGATTCTCTTGTTCGTGCCCTTAAGTAGGCCTGCGTTGGGTAGGCTAAATGCTGATTCATGTATCCGCCTGCTAACACAGGATCAGCTCCTCTGCTGTGGCCCAGCATCGCACATTCCTGTCTGAGTCAGATTACCTGCCTCAGAGACGGTAGATAGTGTTCTGCATGACATCACCTGATTCCTAGTGATGTCTCAGTCAACACTGACAGGGGTAACTGACAGGAACGGATTTAGTCATTGCTGGCAGAGAGGACCTGACAGGCTGCTTTTCAGAATGATGACTGTAGCTAATAATGCTGTTGCAGAAATTGGCAGACTGAATCGTAATCAGTGCTTGGAGTAGTATTTGATACAGTAGCCAATCATCTTGTGTATTTTTCTCCTCTGAGTTAATGTGTAAGTGTTTCAGTTATGAAAAGAAATGTGTGAGAAGTAATCAACCATGCCCTCCTGCTGTGCCAAAATGCAAATGAAAGCACAGAACTCTTAAAAAAGAAAAAAAAAACATTTTAAAAACAGAATCAAAAGAATGTGCAAGACCAGCTTTGTAGTGACATTGATTATAACGACAAGTTTCACATTTGCCTCTCTTGTATAAACATTTCCAAATGTGTGTAGCTGTAGACATTTTCATGTTTCCTGATCATCACACTCTCTGCCATGCTGTGGCGTGC
This sequence comes from Alosa alosa, assembly GCF_017589495.1. Taxonomy (NCBI): domain Eukaryota; kingdom Metazoa; phylum Chordata; class Actinopteri; order Clupeiformes; family Clupeidae; genus Alosa; species Alosa alosa. The sequence continues at coordinate 12,477,858 of NC_063208.1, forward strand.
CTTTTCTCTGGATCTCAGCCATTGTGTACACCTGTTAATCCTTCCACTCTGGGGAGCACCCTCTGAAATTTCATGGAGCTCTCAGAGCCACTTAGCCTCTCATGTTCCCTTCATGTTGTCTGCTGTAAGACATTTTGATTGGAGGCCCTGCTGGGCCTCTATTGATGTGAAATTGTGCTTCTGTGACTGTTGTGTCTTAAAGGAGGACCTCTGTGTTCTCAACAACTGGGTCTTGATCTGAAATACCTTGTGCAATGAAATTAGTAGTATTCAGATGTCTCCAATTCATGGTTCTCATAGGCCAACACTAAATGATGCAACAATAATTTGTTGATGTAATTTGACTGACCAGGTCATACAAGAAGTTGCTAGAAAATATATATTGGTTGCAATTAAACCCTATTTTGTCACTATCAAACTATAGATCTAATGTGTTGATCTATTAAGTGATAGCAGTTCCTGAAGTCCTGCTGATTGTGAATCCATTGGTAGTCTAGTCTGAGACTTCTAACACCAAGCCATCAAAGTGCATGCACATTTTAATGTGTCTGCATAAGTGTCTAGACATGCATCTCACATATGTGTCCTTCAGGCTGTGTGTGAAAGTGTGAAGTGTTCTGTGTACTTACATCTGTGTCAATGCATTTTTGCGCCCATGTAAGTGTGTTTGTGTGTGTGTGTGTGTGTGTGTGTATGTCTGCAAATGAGTGCAATCAAGCCTGTTTGTACTTGTGACAGCACTTCAGGATATGCACCATGGCTGAGGTCACCTCCTTGTACATATTGATGATGTGATCTCTCTCTCCTAGCACACACACAACACAGCCCATGCAGTTTTTAAAAAGGGAGCTGCGTGTTCTCCAGCCCTGGTCCCTACTGTTTCTGCACTGGCTTCCGGGCTCATGGCAGGGCAGGACAGTGGAACATCCTAAAGGTTGTTCTAAGAGCTTTTATGCGGCCACTCTGTTTCACTGCGGTGTGAATTATTGATCGCACTTGTGCTTATAGATGGGTGGAAAAATGGCTGAGGACTTTCACAGCATCACATGGGCCAGTGGATTCTGTGCATTGTCTATATAGGACAGTCCTCAGTGGAGTTGGGCAGAAGCATTGAACTTTTTTTCCCCTTGTAAAACCATTCATGACCTCACGGTATGTATTGTAAAGGAAATGCATGGTGTATAGAAATATGACAACACTGTGCTGCAATGTTTCAGAGGTTTCATGTAGGTAAGATGAATGATTGTAGGCAAGAAATGGCTAATTGTAGGCAAGAAATGGCTAATTAATAATTGCTGACATAGTCGTCACAGCTGCGCTGTCTGGTCACTGTGAATGTAATTAAACAGTCAGTGCTCTCAAACAGCCTTTGAACATGAATGGAATTTGTCTCATTGTCTTGGAGGTTTTTCTCATTCAGAATTGAGGCGGCAGCACCTGAATATTCATTTAATCGTATTTCCTGAGCCTTCCTGTGCCTAACTGGATTATGGGGTATTGGTGGGAGGTATTGTTTCCTGGTGAATATGAACCAGGACACCAGAGGATTAATTAAACTAGCTCTGTAAGATGATGACACCTCTGTCGTGTCATCTTGAGGAATGTGATTGGAGCAAATGAATCAGGCATACTGGGTGCAGCACTAAACAGGGAAAAGTTGATTCCCCCATTCTACACTCAGTGACAATACATCATGTAATACATCAGACTTCATTAAGAGAATAAATATATTCTGAATCTATTAAAGAACTTTAACCATCACATTAACACATATCTAATTATGTGTATATTGACATATGTACATAAGCATATGTTTCTGAGTGAAGTTGGATGCTCTGTTGTTTACTAATGCTGTAATCTAATTGTCTGAAACAGATGGTGTAGCTTATGTAATAGCCCTGATATTGAAAACAAGGGAAGTGGTTTGAGCCATTGACACACATAATAACCCCTGTCAGACCATTCAAGCTTTGCTTGCGGTTACAAGACCGTTGATCACAATGATGGTCTCAGTGGTGGTAATGGTGGTTATTTTGAGACTCTCCTCCTCAGTCGATCTGGAAATAAGTCGGTCCTCCAGCTCTAAAGCTGAGCGCGCCAGCTCAACCCTCCTGCCGTGACTCCGAGAGCGCTACTAATCCATTTTCTCCCTTTAATGCCCAGTCGGTTTATGTAAAAATAAAACCTCTGGTGGCTTTGATTACAGGGTATTAACTTCACATCAGCCCGATTCGCCATCATAACCGCTGGGCTACGGAGCCTCCCTCAGTGAGACCTCCAAGGCTCCTCCTCCTCCTGATGCTGACACACATGGATAAACAGATTGTTCATCGTACCTGAAGCGCTGTCCTATATGTTCAAGTAATTGGAGAAGAATTTTGTATCGTTGTTCAGCACAGCAGCACAGGAAGCATAGTACATTGTCACTGTTAGTAGTTCACAAGTAATGAACAACATACTCACTATTGTGCCATACACTGAAATATGGTAATTCTAGCATATATTATGTGACTATGCAAGTCATACATATATGCATAGCAGTACATGTGATTGTGTGAGCAGTTCATGCAAAATTGAAGTACTCTTCCAAGTGTTTTTATTTCTCAGCAATGTGTATTCTCTTTCCTCAAGCGTTGTCCATGCATGATGCGTGCATGCTTTGCCTCCCCGTACAGTATGTGTCTCTCGTTTTCATGGCGGCAGTCTTGGGGGCTGCTGGGTTATTTTTGGAGCCGCTTAATCCGCGGATCAAGATGCCCCGCCTAAAAAAAACTTGCTGTGCAACAGCAGGGGACTGAAATATTGATGCGCCGCCTGCCCAGCGCCCAGTGCTGGTCCTCGGGGGGTCTTTTGCCCCATATTAGCGTTTGGAGGCGCTTTCTCACACTCCTCTCGCCTCTGCTTTCTCAGACTCGTGACCCCGTGAGGATGGTTAAACCATGAGGAAAGGGGGCCGCAAGTCCTGCTGTTGGGACAATGGGGGAGAATGTTTAACCGGGGCCTCTTTACTCCACTAAACCATGGCGTTTACATGGCAGGAGATGTGGTTAGTTAATGTGTCACGCATCAAAAGACATTACTGATACAGCTTCTCTGTGTGTGCTGAATTCTCAGATGCCTCTACATCTCTGTTGTAAAATCATCCCTCAGAAGACGAAATCATACACGGAGCCATGCTTTACCGAACATTTTAATCGCTTAGCACAAGTTGTAGGACAAGCCGATAGTCATTATCAGCAAATTAAATTGATGCTCACAGATTTTAAATCCCTTAGCAAATTGAATGAAAGCCCTGCTTTGAATCAGATGACAGCAGGTCGGTTTGGAAGACAGAATAATGGATTCCTTTTGGTCCCTTTTTAGAATTTCACACCAAGCTCTTTGATCACAGACGCGCAGACTGACAGCATGACTCACCTTGTACAATGTCTTATCGTTAGCAGCATCCCTTGTTACCCATGTTCCGTTGCCATGGTGAGAACCGGATGGAACTTTGATATAATCCGTCCACCTGTCAAAGCGCTTCCTTTGGCGGACATCAAGGGCGTCCCTCCTGCTGACAGATTTTCTCTGGGTGTCCCCAAATGACTGCCCCCCCCCTTCGGACCGCCCCCTGATGACTCGGACTGATGCCTCTTGGGAGCTGGAAGGCCCCAGTAGGGCCTGATGTCGGAGGCCTGTGCCTCAGGCTGCATGAAACCATGTATTTTCACCCCATAAGTCCTGTTAATGAGAATTGATTTAGGTCTAAATTAGGCATTTTCACAGAAGGGGTCACACAGCATGGGTGATGTGGTGCAGAGGAGGATGAAAGATAAGAAAAACACTGTATGACCACGAGATGTAGAGTATAGATGGCAGAAAAGTTTGCTAATGGTGTTTGAAAAGAATCTTTGAATTTGTCTACATATTCACATCTTTTATGACCCTCCATATACAAATGAAAGTATCCAAAAATGGATGATTTTGCTGCATGGTTCAAGGACTAACGAGCTACTCAGTAGAAACTCTTGCTCACAGTAAAGAATAATTTGGAGAAATACTGCACTGTTTGAACTGAGGGCAGAAGTGTTTTTGTGCCGTGATGCAACTAAATGGCAACTGTGAATAATAATGAGCCTGCTCCCAGAGGAATAGGCTAATACATTCTGTTGTGATCAGTAGTGGTCAGACCCTCTGTGTGTGTCTGTGTGTCTGTCTGTGTCTTTCTGTGTGTGTGTGTGTGTGTGTGTGTGTGTATATGTGTAAAATTATGGTTAGGGGGGCATTTAGAGAGTGAAATGCACACGTGTGTGTATGAGGGCTTTGTACGTAGACACTTATGTTTGTGCATGTGTTTACATAATCTGCAGATGGCATTCATTTATCCAACAAAGAACCTAGTAGATCAGATGACCTTCACCTAAAAGCCAGTTCTTTTACTGTGACATCAAGACTTACAAATGTATAATTGTGTCTTTTTCCCCCCTCTGCTGTCCACAGATGAAGGATGACGGTAAAACCCACGAGGTTTTCGACCTGGCTGAGTATGAGCGCTCAGAGGAGCTGAGGAAGGCCAAGAGTCGCAGCAAGAAGAACCACAGCAAGTTCACGCTCCTGCGCTGCAGGCAGCCGGGGAACAGGGTGAGTGCTGTGACACAGACACAGAACTGAGAGGGTAGGAGGCAACATAAAGGATGCATGCACGCTGCTTTCCAAATTAGACCAAAGTCTGCTAAATGAGGAGGGCAGAGTTTTACACAAATTAGAAGGTCGAATTTTACACAAATATTTGATTTTGGACATGCTTCCATGTAGACTGGGTAAACCCAGCCTGATCTGCCGGCGATTTGATTTCGCCCTGCAAGATTGAGTATGGTCTGGTGATAGCCAGACTAGCTTCCATGCCTTCCTACCACTTGAATGCTATATTAGAAGGCAGGATGTTTTTCCGCCTCAGACAGACAGATGAACTGTCATCCAGAATATGTCAGTGTGGACCACCGGTGTGTTAGGGATACCTTATGAATGTCACCGTGACAACTGCAGAAGTGGCGGGGCTGGTGGTGAGAGGTGGCTGGGGATAGGGACCAGAGTGTTCAGATGAGAGACGGGGAGGTCAGCTGTTGGCCTGAGGACAGAGACTCATTGAGGACAGGGGTGGTGGTTGAGTCTGTGCGGGTGCCCTCTCTCTCCCTCTCACTCCCTCGCTCTCTCGCTCTCTCTCTCTCTGCGCTAGACAGAGTGTGTTCTGACCTCATGAACCAAAGAATAAATCACATCCTGCTAATCGTATTCCACTGACCCAGAAAAAGAGGCAAAAAGTGCTCCACTTTCACAAAAAAAAAAAAAACATTTTGTACCAAATGCAGAAGATTAAACATGCACTCCTACTCTAACGACAGGTGCACTCACACGTATGTCACCCAAACGCACGCATCACACATGCAAACACTCCAAAACACCAGCCTACGTGCTACAATAGTTATGTTACACTATGATCTATCCAATTTTTCAGTTAAATTGTTCTCTAAAGTAACATTTTGTCTCATGCAAAATTGATCAGGGCCTTTGGCCCAGGAAGGCTGTCATGCATGGATATGGAGCAGTGTTTGTCAAATGGGGCCATGTATACACCAGAGGGTACTTCGAGGTAGCCCAAGATGTCCTAGAGAGAAATATAAATCACAAAATGACACAAAAACTCATTTTGCTACATAATTTCAGAGTCAAAAAACATTACAACGATATCCTCACATTTAATGTTCCAGTTGTTTGTTACACATATTTAATTGCATGTGCATGCCCAGAGAAAGGTACATAAATTCAGTAAAAACAACCAGAAACAGCGAAACCTAATGCAAAGAAAATACCATCTAAAATGCGTCTGGATTGTCAGCAGTTTAAATTGTTTGTACCCTTAAATGAAGTTAACCGAAAAATTGCATGATTATATTCTAGTGTTGTTTCTTTGAGATGAATACAAGCTTGCTGAACATGAGGTATTCCAAACACAATGCAGACATTATGCTCATACAACCCTGCATGAAATTAACATTTCAATGGGTCAAATTCCATAACAGAATCTGACTGTTCAAATATATCAGGATATCATGATTTTACCTCATGATAGCAGAGAACTCTCTGGGTTTAGAGCAAACGCCTCTTGTTAAGCTGTGCTATGTGATAATGCTTTTCCTTGTGTGAGTGTGTAGATGTAGTTATGTTTTGGTTCTTTAGAAAATTATGAGTCCATATTGCTGCGGATTGGACATAAGCAGGCAGATTATTGGGTCCCAGCTACATGAACCAGAACAGCATGCAACCAGACAATCCCACTGTCAGTCATGTAGAATGTAAACTCCTTTATGGTTCTCCATATTGACATCAGAGATTCCCTTTACCATTGTGACCATGGAAATGGAAAACCCAGAGTCTATGAGCCTATCATTTTATATGAGTGAGAAAGGGAGAGGGGGTACAAGACTGGTTGAGAGGAGTACTGTGCAGAAGTTTGGAATAGATGGTACAGTAAATCTCAAAGCAAATTCAGCTAAAATTCAACTACCGGATAATGACTGGGCCGCCTCTTTCCCCCCTAATACAAACACAATGGACTGAAGAGTATTTAGATCCAATTCAATTTTAGAATTAGCCAGGATTTGTTCAGCTCTGTGGATGTAAGAAACCCTGTCTGATTCGTTGCCTTTTCCCCTAGTTCACTGCATTTCTCCCTCTCTGTCTGTCTCTCACCCAGACCCCCAATCTGGTGTTTTTGGCTGTAAGTCCAGAGGAGAAAGAGTCCTGGATCAACGTTTTGAATGCAGCCATCGTCAGAGCCAAAAATCGCATCTTTGATGAGGTGGGTTTCTCTCTCTCTCTCTCTCTCTCTCTCTTTTTTTTCTCTCTCACTTTCTCACTCTACTGTAAGTCCCCTGAATGCTTTTCTCCATCTGTTTCTATCCTTTTATTAGTTCCTTATCTCTCGTCTTGTTCCGTGTGTCTGTCTCTCTCTCTCTCTTTCTCTCTCTCTCTCTTTCTCTCTCTCTCTCTCCAGTGCTTCTTTTATCTCCGTCTCTCCATCTGTCTCTACTTCTCTTTATTGTACTCTTTTCTTGCTGCTCTATTGGATTGTAGTTTCTGTTTTAGTAATCCTTTTACATAAAATCCAGTGACACTAATGCACTAGGAGCGAGTGGAATCACATCTTTGTTAAGAATAGGCACAGAGTACTTTGCTGTTGCAAATTTGACACAAGGTCAAACACTAGGTCCCCTTTCTTCCCTAATTGTTGTATTGCATGTGTACATCTTCTTAAATATGGCTTCAGCAGAGCAAATCTAATGGTTTCTTTTCAGTTAATGTATTAACATGTCTGTACTTGCATGCAGACAAACATGGGCATGTACCACTTGTGCGCACGTGTCCACACACACACACAAACACACACACACACACACACACACACACACACACACACACACACACACACAGAGTGTGAAAATCCATATCGCTCTGATTATGAGTGTGAGTGAGCACAGTGGTCTGTCCTCAGTGTGGTGCTCCATCTGGGAGTTTGATGTTAGGTCCCTCACGGAGTGTGCTGTGGTGTGGTACGAACGGACACATCTGTAGTACACAAGCACTGAGTGCTTTTCCCCACCACCAATTACAAAGAGTTCACATCGTTATCATGTGACAAACAGCATTTATTTACCACAGTGCTATTTTTGGAAACATTTTACATAATCTATTTTTGCATATATTTCAGAAGCAAATATGCCAAGTGAAATCTGGGTCAGTGGCTACCCTCATTAACTAACCACAATAACCCAGACTGTCCAGTCTGGCCTCAGTGGGCCAGTGGAATGCCACTGTAAAGAGTTAGCTCAGCTCTTCTTGTTACAGTAATGCATCTTCATTTTTTTCTATTTTTGATGATAAGAGGATTACAATATGCAGAGATTCTCCAGTGGAATTTTACTAAGACTAAAGGTCTCGGGAGATCATTGGTCTCCCCCTCCCTCACCGATGGCCTCTGCACTGTTTCTGTAGGTCACAATTGAGGAGGAGAGCCTCCTGGCGCACCCGACACGTGACCGTGCCAAGATCCCTCCAGGCCGCCGGCTGCCCACTCGCGGGCATCTCATGACTGTGGTGGGTGGCGTCGCCCCTGTTTGTACCAACTTGTGACCTCTCTGACAAAGTCATGGCAACAATCTGACAACATCTTACTGCAGCAGTAGAAAAATCTGCCATGAGCTTTATAGCGGGAGTCAAAACACATCAAATCAACCTATTTATGTGGTGCCCCCGTTTGCAATTCAAAGTGGCCTGACAGTGTGACGCTTCCACACCCTTGGGAGGGTAATTGAGATTAGAAGAGTGAAAAGGTCATAAAAGCAAATGAAGCAGACAGGAAAAAGGGCCCGCATAGGAGAGAAGCGCAATGCTATCATATACTTTTTTCTGTTGATCATTTTATCTTAATTTCTGAAAAAAGTCTTTATGGCCATGACTTTATAATGAATGTGGATACAGTTATTTTTTTCAAAGGAGGTCCTTCCCCTCGTTTTTTCCAACTTCTGTTATAATGGCATAATTTGATCCAGGCTAGTAGTTCATTGTCCCAGTAATGTGAAGAGTGTCTCAGTAATGGAAGGAGTGCTAACAGAGGGTATTGTCTGTTTCCAGGCCTCTACTTCGTCTGACGGGATGCTGACCCTCCATGAGGAGGACGCCAGCTCCCCAGAGGACGAGGGGGACGTCTGGGTGAAAGACTTCCGCGTCGACCTGGACAAGCTGTCCCCGGGTCGCCGGCGATCGGGCACGGACGTTTCCAAGCGTCGCGCCACGCCTGCAGAGGGGCGGGTGAAAACGGGTAGCCTCCCGCGGGGTAGCGAGATGTCCTGGACTCCTCGGCCGCAGCATGCGGAGGGACAGACCCAGGTCCAGACCCAGGTCCACACCACCCCGGCCCACGCCCGCACCCCACAGCCGGGGAAGAGGGCCGCCTTCCAGGCCCGGAATCGCTGCGCCTCCATGGACGACGCGCTCTCTCGCGGAGACCGCAGGGCGGGACGGAAGGACCAGAGCCAGACAGCCGCGCTCGCCCACAGCCCCACGGGCCACCTGCAGGACCTCATCGCCCAGCGGCTGCTGCGCACCCAGGAGCTGCTGGCCGAGATCCAGGAGCAGGACCCGCCTCACTGGCCCCGCGTGGACTCTGCTCACGCCAGGGGCATGGAATCGCCCCGCCTGAGGCACTTGCGGGGGGCTGATTCGCCCCAGTCGAAGGGATCCGGTTCGCCCCACAGCAAGACCTCAGACTCGACTTCGCTGAAGGGAAAAGATTCGCCCCGTTCGAAGGCCAAGGACTCGCCCCGGGTCAAAGGCTCAAAGCATTCCAAGAGCACGAACTCACCACGGGGCAAAGTCACGGACTCGCCCGACTCCAGGGCCCCCCACTCGCCGCTGGTGAAGAACTTAGACTTGACACACCTGAAGGGCTCGGACTCTCCTCTGTCCACCACCTCCAGCTCGCCTCACTCCAAAGGGGGCGGCTCGCCCCACCTGAAGGGAGCGGAGCACTTGAGGGCGGCCAGCTCACCGCACCTGCGGAGTGGACTCAGGGACTCGCCCCTGCGAGAAGGCGGGATGGTGGCGGTCGGGGGGTCGGATTGGGAAGTACGTCGGGCGGCCGCCGAGCGGCTCCTCCAGGAGGCCATCGTCTCGTGGCGCGAGGCCAAGGAGGTGCTGGAGGAGGTCAAGCAGCTGCAGGAGCGACAGCGCAAGGCCGAGCCGGGCACCGCGGCAACGAAGCAGACCACGCCTTCCCATGACAGCAAGCCTAAGGAGCCCTGACGCAACCTCAACAGCACACAAAATGCATGCTGGGACAGTTAGTCCTCCCACCACTATCTGTCTGAGAATGCCAAGCACGTGGGAGAAAGACTTTAAAGCACACATTGTCGATGATTGGTTCTTATCACGTTTTTTTTTCCGCTCTCCTTTTTAATACTGTGGTATTGCCACTATTTGCTATTCTGATGTTACTATATGGGCTATCTTCCTATGATTCTGCATCCTTGGATCTTTGCACTGAAGTTCACTGGAAAGGTGCTGAGCAGATAGGAGAGATGGTTCAGGAACCTCATGTTCTACAGGGTTGAATTTTGGTTGTGGGTTGTTCTACAAACAACATGCTGAGTGTGAACTGCTCACTGTCCCACTTTCTCCTACAGGGCCTGGTGGAAAATCTTTTTTGGCTGAGAGTGTGTGTGAATGTTTTTTCCCTGTGCCCCGCTGATGCCTCTCTTTGGTGTGTGTGTGTGTGTGTGTATGTGTATTGAAGTTTGATTTACGTGTAATTTTGACTGGTAAATAAGAGAGAAAGAGAGTTCAGAGAGAAGACAGAGAGAATGTGTGTGTGTCTGTGTGTGTGTGTGTGTGTGTGTGTGTCTGTGTGTGTGTGTGTGTGTGTGTGTGTGTGTGTGTGTGTGTGTGTGTCTGTGTGTGTGTGTGTGTGTGTGTGTGTGTGTGTGTGTGTGTGTGTGTGTGTGTGTGTGTGTGCGTGTCTGTTGGATATGCAGTTCAGTGTGTTTGTCTCAGTTCTGGGTCATGGGCTGTAATGACTCAGACGCACTAGCAGCCTGGTGAAACACTGACACGCTTTACTCCTGGGCAGCTCGACCATACTGTGAATATGCTTTTCATAACATGCTCGTTTGTATTGGTATGCTTTTATTCTTCCCTTCCAATGACAACTTCTTTGTGTATTTTTTGTGACTGAAGTCTCTGGGCACTTTTACGAATAAATTTGTTGTCTCAAATCTCAAATCTCAAATCTTGAGTAATTCTTTAGTGATGACTGTGTTTACAGAATCCTCCTACTGAATTTCATACTGATTTCTTTCCACCTTTCATAATGATCTCATCTCCTTTCCCTTGCACTGTTGCTCGACCATGGGAACTTACAAATAAACCATTAAGCCCTCTCACAGAGAACCAAATGGCTTCCAGTTCAAGTTTTCAAGTTTTCTCTCATAACTCAGTTCACCAGAGACACATTTGAAACTCATCCAACTTTCTGAGGCATTTTTAATAACATTAATTTGCGTTTGCCCTGCTTGTATTGCGTGGGTTTAACCCTGCAGCACAAAACCCTCGCATTATTTGGCATAATTGCAGTTCATAAGGGGGTAGAGAGAGATCATGCAAAGGAGGTTATTAATGCAGATTGGCCCCCAGAATGATGGATATTATGATATCGTAATTATAGACGGTATCATGAACGGTTGTTTGGTCAACCAAACTTCATCAGGTGGGTGGATAGGGGTGATGGATCCACAAGCTCAAGCACAGCTTCACTGGGCAGTGCACATGGTTTATTGCAGGCTCTCTACTTCTGTGACAAGGCCATGAGTGATCGGTGACTTATTTAGAACTGCACTTTTATGATCGTGTGGGTAAATGGCATGGCTGACTTCTCTCAAAAAAATATAGGGTGGTTTGTGGTGTCCCTGCTGGTTTAGTGAAATTGCCCTCTGGCTTGGTCAGTATTTTCCAACCTGCAGTATTTCAGCCCGTCTTTGGCGGACTGAATTAATAATAACTTTGATGTTTTTATGGCAGAGAGCTGCTTGAAATCCAGACATGCTCACAGCAAGCAGCGCCTCTCATGATTCCCTTACTTTTTGTGGTATTTTGAGGAACTGATTTCAGTTCTTTAAAAGTCAAGGATGATCTCTGTAGACGGAGCCCGTGAGCAGCCTTTATTCATTATTCATCTGTATAAGGCAGTTAAATTCTCAGGCGGGCACCCACCGGTTACTGTGAAGTATATTTTGGTTAGTGACCCCATGAAATTTATTGGTGAAACAGCTTGTAGTATATATTTGAGGAGCTCTTTTCCAAAACGCTATATCTCCATTTTAAAGAATTTCCATACATTTTGTTTTCCAGGTTATTTCAGTGGAACTCTATTGGGTTATTGTTATTCGATTTATCTTTACTCAGTCAAAACAGCACAATTGTAATGTTATTGACATTAAATAAAATTACTTATTAATGGTTTTAAAAATGGAGATATAGCATTTTGGAAAAGAGCTCTTCATTTGTTCTTGCCATCACTTGGCCAAACCTTTGAAATAACAATTAAAAAAAACGTCTCCTATAGCAGTCTCGGAGCTGGGACTGGCTCCTGTTGACTTGGTGATCTGACTCACACTCCCATGCCTGTTGGTGTCTAAATGCAAGCTGTCACTTCCATATTTATTCACGACCTCCATATGAGTGGCAGCTCTTATTATAGTGAGTGACTGAGGTTTGTTTATGCCAGTAATAGTGTATTGATTCATGCTCATACCCCCACACGTTGCCCCACTATGGTGATCCAGCAGGGACAGACAGTATATTTTGGAGGTGGTGTTTTCCCCTGAGTGTGTCCACTATGGCCATATCCAATGCCACGGCTAATGTAAGTCACTGACTCACACAGCGCTAGACTATTAGTCTATTTCTCACAAGCAGCAAGCTTATCTCAAGCTGAAGCATTCATCTCATTTGAGGGGATTTGAATAAGAGGGTAACAATAACATATTTTGATGGATTGTGAATACATTGTGAATGACGTTGTCTCTCTGTATTAACATTTACTTCACTTGCCTGTTTTCATACCACTTGAAAGTATTTGTTTTCAAATTGGACAAATCATCTCTGCCTCCATTAACTCAACATGGGAGTTAAATAATAAAGACTCTGTTGTGTTCCGGTGTAACTGTCAATTAGCCCTGAGAGTAGAGCTGCTGCAGTAATGGCAACCCCTAGCTGGCACAGAGGCAGCGAATGCTGACTTACACGGCTCAGAACATTATGCATTCTGCAAGGATGGATGCGTCTACGGCACCAAAGCAAACGTGCGAAGTCCTCGCCTCAGTATGCAAAAGCCGAAATAAATCATTTATACCCCAAATCCCTTTGTCTCTTATCTCTTTCCTTTCCATTACCACAGATTACCTTCGGGGCGCAATTGCATTTTTCATCATATTACCCATTAGAAAGAAATTATATATTCAAATTTAATTATACATGATTGCAGTGCAAGTTTGGGACTATCTTACTTAACACTACAGCCTGGCGTTCCCGGCACCAATTCCATTCGTTTTACACCATTCATTTTGTACGACTGAGAGGAGGAATAACACGTCGTTCCTTTGCACACCGAAAGTGATTATGTTGAGCAGTTGAACAGCCTCGGCGGTCTGCTCCAGTTAATCCACACTGGAGCACCTGTGAGTTTTACCTCTCCCTACGCGCTGCACCTGACTCAGTGGATAAGGCCTCGCGCTCAGCTTAGCCAAGCGCTCGAGCCGGGTCAGCGCGTGTTGGGGGATGGGGTGGGATCTGCGTGCGCGCGCCGCTCTGCCCATTGTGACTCATGCGCCTTTCAGCATCTGCCTTTATTGTGGCTCTGCTGAGCTCCATGGATTAATAGGGACACTCTCCAGCGCTAGCATTAGTATGGCCAAGGCCTGCAGCGAA
>NC_063208.1:12496378-12643878 GCF_017589495.1 Alosa alosa
TGTGTGTGTGTGTGTGTGTGTGTGTGTGTGTGTGTGTGTGTGTGTGTGTGTGTGTGTGTGTGCTGGCCTTATCAGCTTCCTCTTCTGTGTGATCATGCATTTCATGGCTGCTTATCAGCAACCAGAGCACATATTTGTTTTTAGTGTACATTACAGTGTCATAGGGTCACTGGTGTTCACACATGAGTCTCAAATGAATATGCATGAATAATATATATGCATTTACTATCAGCGCTTTCTATTTCCCTATAGCATTTAGGAAGCCCCTCTGAGGTGATGGTGATGAAGATGTATAGGACTTCACTGAGGGTCCCTGTGGGAAATGAGCAGAAGACGTGGTGGTGCATCACAAAAGCCAAACGGAGCTCTTTACTGCTCAAACCCAGGCCTCCCCCTCACAGCATACAGCCCATATAAGGCATAAAGAGGATCGAGCCCTGTGATTGGTTAGCTGAAATGCATGAGGAGCGGGTGGTGGTGTAGGGGGAGTGTGCGTGGATGTGCTTGAGGCTGGGTGACATATGTGTGTCTGTGTGTGTGTGTGTGTGTGTGTGTGTGTGTGTGTGTGTGTGTGTGTGTGTGTGTGTGTGTGCGTGTGTGTGCGTGTGTGTGTGTTCAAGTGCTTGCGTGTGTCTATATATTTGTGTGTGTGTGTGTGTGTGTATGTGTGTGTGTGTGTGTGCACGTGGGCTTGTGTATATGTCGGTGTATGTCTGTGTCTGTGTCTGTGTCTGTGTCTGTGTCTGCGTGTGTTTGTTTGTGTAAGATTCAGAGTTTGTCTGTATTTGTCTGCAAAAACCCTAAGCATCTGCAGACACTTCATTCCTCAAGCATGAGCACACATGTCTTCATCATACTGATCATACTGTATCTACATGATTTAATCTACATGCAAGCAGCACAGTGGCTCTGACATGGGTAGAGGTGAAAGAGGAACCTGAGAAAGACAGTTACACTGGTATAGAGGTGAAAGAGGAACCTGAGAAAGACACACTGCTGTATTACCCAGACATGTGTTACAGTCTGACACTGTGATTTTAACAATCTAGTACTCGGATTTTGACATCTTTGATTTATTTTGTTTTTATGTTCAGAATGTTCATAGTCAAAATAAGTCCGATTAGTTGAACTTTCGATTCTTCTTGTTTCCCCCTTTGAGTCTTGATCTTATCTATATCACCATCACTGGTAATAATGAGGGTAAAGACAAGCGGGTCTTAGTGTGAAACCACTGAAATCTGATAGCAACATAGAGGATCATTTTAACAGAACAACATTCTGTAAACTTTTGTTTTCCGTGTTCTGGTTGAATCACATATTGGATGATCCATTTAAGTTTATGGTACAAGGAGTCTGCAGCGTCTTGAACATGTTGGAAGTGTCAGGGACAGAAAAGCTGCTGCTCCATGGATATGGGGGTCTACAGCATAGATACGGGGTTCTACACATGGGCAGATTATGAACTTTCGGGCCCCTGGGCCCAGATGTATTAAGGGCCCCCCACTTATTGTCGTATATGTGGGAGGCGGGGGGGAGGGGTGTTTGGGGGTCCTCCCCAGGAAATTTTTTAATTTGTTTGATGTGATTTCCTGTATTCTGGTACAATTTGGGGATGGCCAATACTAAATTCAATCAGATTTATAGCCTACATCCTGATTTGTTGATATTGAGGCAATGATTCCATGCAAAGGCTTGGGCTTTAGGGCCCCCTGACCCCTTGGGCCCCTGGGCCTGGGCCCGGTAGGCCCGTGCAGTAATCCATCCCTGGTTCTACAGCATAGATACGGGGTTCTACAGCATGGATACGGGGTCCTACAGCATAGATACGGGGTTCTACAGCATGGATCAAGGGTTCTACAGCATGTCAGTTTGAGTACACTGCACTGTTTTACACTGTTACTAACATGAAACACTAGCATGACCAAAACTCTCTGCTTGTTTCTGCATCACACCATGCCACATAAACAGTTTACTACTTTCTTTTCTCAAATGAAAGAGATGAATGTCTTAGTATTTCTCATATGTTGATCTTCCATCCCTCCTCACTCAGTGAGTGGGGTCTTCTGGAAGCATTTTCTCTGTGGCCATCGTTCAGTGTCACTCTGGTTTCCCATGGAAAGGGCTCCTTCTACTGGTCACAGGTTGCTACTGCGCCACTGTAATGCTGCAGGTTCATTATTGTGCACACACACACCATAAGCTTTACTCTTCAATGATGAATTGTATATAAGTTTACAATTGCATCCCTGTACTCATCACCAGTGCACCGCATAAATCTCTAAGGAAGATCACCACTTCAAGATGCAAGTGACTCCAACACACACAACCAAAAGATTGGACAACCAACGTCTGATTCATTTCAGAAGTGTACATTGTTATTTGTGTCTATGTTCTCTCTGGTTTGTGACAGTGAAGCAACAAGTAGACGCAAAGAGGAAGAACAGTGTGTTTCTTCACAAACAGCAATCTTCTCACAAACCGTAGCCACAGGCACTGTACCCGTTTGAGGTTGACCACCAGTGGTGAATCTCCATCAGAAGTTGCAGACTTGGTAATATGTCTTCTTTTTTTTTTGCTGAGAAACATTGTTGCCATTTATGGCCATTTTGAAAACACACTACTTGATTGGATAGATATGTCTTGAGAACCATGAAGTGCTAAGCACCAGAATCCAATCACAAAACAAGTGACTGCCCAAAACATCTTCTCAATATACTCACACACTTCCTTCTGATATTAAATAACACATACAGAGAGTATTACCCCACTCAACTCTTTAGATCAGTGGTATTACTCCAATGCACAGGCACCACAAGCGAACATGGAGACTCCAGACACAGACGGTGGATATATACCTATGCAGTCAGTACAAAGCTTTCGATTGTCCCTGGAGGAAAGAGACGAAAATATATACGAGAATCCAATGAAATACCAGAAATGCAGCTGGATCAGTAAGGTGTGCCAGGTTGGGAAGCAGGAGTGGGGACACATTCTGTGTCTGGGCCTGCCTTGTACCGTCCTAGTGGTGGTCATTTTGTTGCTGGCCAAGAATAACATGCAAAGAGATCAACTTCAACAGAACTACATCAACTTGACGAGAGAGCGAGAGACACTGCAGAAAAAGCTCTACCAGCTGGGTGAGTGAGTGGGCAGATGGTCAGTAGCAGCGATTAGAATTGTTCCATTTCTATTTATGCATTCACATCCAACCTAGGGTCAATTGGTGTCCATAATCATTGACTGGAGCCATTTTACAGACCAACTGAAATGCGGCTGAACACATTGCATTTAAATATGATATGTGAAATACTGTATGCTTAGTTGTGTTTTAGTTCTGTACAAGTTAAATTTCAACACAACTGATTGGGTGGTTTCTGTGACAATGCAGACAGACTGAAGCATGATCTGACTGGAGAGAAGACCAAGTTAGAGAGAAAACTATCTGATCTGGGTGAGCAGAAAATTAAAATATAAGCAGTTGCTTTTACGCAAAATAATAAATATTTCCCCCCACCGTACTTGCACTGTGTTGAAGTTTAAGGCATTAACATGAAACGCTTTTAAAAGCGGAGTTCACAGACCTGACCTTGTTTCCAGCTTGAGACACTTTGGGCTTGTTTGCTCAGGGGCCTCAGCTCCCTGCTTATGATCTCTCCCATCTAACACCTCTGTGAGATAGACAAAAAAGGTCCTCTCCAGTTCAAACACCAGAGACTCATTATGCTCAATCCAGAATGATTCAAAGGTGATCCTTCTAGAGAGAATCGTTTAGAAAGTCTTTTTTTAACGCTGTGATGTATAGAGGCAGTGCTAACACCCCTGGAGGCTTTTCCCCATGATTGCATGTATTTAGCACTTAAATGCCGAGTCTTCGTTCAGCATCTCTGCAGTTGCTGTCAAACATATTGCTTTGTAGACTTACATCCACTAACTCAATCTGGATTGATCTCTCCACTAACATAATTCAAGCTACAGAATGCAATCTTTTTTATCAGTTTGCACTGATTTTCAGTGTAAAATCTTTCCACAAATGCTATCATCTACATCAGTGTTTTTCAACCTTTTTTGTGCCACAGCACACTTTTGACACTTAAAATGTCCCACGGCACACTAACGTCCTGTGTGAAAAAAAACAAACAAACATACCATAGCCTAAAATTTCAAATAATACACAGATATGGCCTTATTATGGCTTCTATGCAAGACCTGCTCAATAAAACAAGCGCCCTCTGTTTCATTTGTAGGTGACTATATCTAATTTAATTGTTGTTATGAACTGGATATGTGATGATTCTGTGAATACTGGATATGGGGCCCCTGTTGTACAATGCCTGCATACCACAAATTGTGCAATCATACAATCAATGAGAGCATGTGGTTATAAATTCTTTGATGCAACAGTTGCTTTTCTGGACCAGTGAGTGACATTTGGGTAATTTTCTGCGGCACACTGATGATCTCTCACGGCACACTAGTGTGCCCCGGCACAGTGGTTGAAAAACGCTGATCTACACAAAGGCACAAAGGAGACCGTTTCTCTGGTTGTGAAAGAGTCACTTACTCCCCACCAGTCATTCTTGTTATTTGGACTCTATCTATTTGCCTGTCAATCAATTTGGTGTGAATAGATGTAATAGTTATACCGATGGTAAAGAGAGGAGCTTTGTATGACGTTCTGAATGAGGGGGACTAGTTCTGGAACCAGCATATCACCAAAACGCACTTTTCCCTGGTCTTATCAGAATACCTGCTTCGTAAATAGATGGGTAAATGATTAAATGAGTGTTCACTCTTTATTTCCATTCACAGACAAAATTCAAATAAACTTAACTGAAGAGAAAAAGAGACTACAAACAAACATTTCTGAACTGGGTGAGATACAGTACAATGACCACAAACACTGTATAGGCCAAAATGCTCATAGAACCATTGGTAACACTTTCTCTGAACCCAGGATCCATAAAGCATTATAAACACATTCACAATGGGTCAAAGCATTATAAACACATTCATAATGGGTTATTAAGCATTATAAACACATTCATAATGGGCCATAAAACATTATAAACATATTCATAGTGAGTTATTAAACATTTGAAACACATTCATAATGGGTTATTACTGTAATGAAGTGAAGTGTTTTCTACTGTATTATGATACTTTACTGTAAACTTATTCTTTATGAGTCTACACTCATAAAGCATTACAATGTTGTAGCATAAAGTGTAGAGTGTAGTCATAACTATTTTTGACCACGCACTAGTATTTTTAAATGGTTATACAGATGTTTGTTGATCATTATGAGGCATTATGGAATAACCATTTCATAATGATTCATACATATACAGTTTAAGTAAATGTTTACCAGTATTTTAGGAAGAAAAGATCTAACCTGACTTACGTGCTTCTATGAGGGTTATAGTCTACAAAGTGAACCAGTGGTGAATTTTGGGTGGTTGCCTGTACAATACAAATGCAGGAACACAACAGGAGAAGAGTTAAAAGTACTGGAAAGTATTTCATATTTCCTCCTATGTTGACTTTCTCAGATGAGTATGTCTTGCGGATTGCTGTCACGAGTTGACGACATGACAACAAATAATTTATAAAAATATCAATACACAAAGTATACACAAACACTTATACAGATTTGTGAATATCAGATGTACATGCATAATTGCAACAACATTATACAAAATATAAAATATATTAATGAGAAAATTGTTCTCTTCACTTCACCAAATCACAGTGATCCGTGAACATAACCTCACTCACATTAACAGAGAGTACAGAGAGAAGCTCTTTGGCATGGGTGAGTAGAAGCATATGATTTGGTAAAAGTATGCATAATGATTTCATGAATAATATTCGGTGGTTTAACATTGGTTTTCCACACTCTAAGATGAGAAATTAGAGTTTAGTAAATTAGAGAGGAATAAAGTTTTATTTGTTGAAACATTTTCCCCATGAGACATTCTCTACTTTTTAAGTGTTTGTTTTTGTATAATGTTAGTATGGGCTAGATAGAAAGGTAGATAGATAGATAGATAGATAGATAGATAGATAGATAGATAGATAGATAGATAGGTAGGTAGATAGATTTGACAGAAGCTGTATGTAGGACTACTGTATGTGTCTGTCTGTCTCTGTCAGGATGGCATTACTTCAAACCCTCCTGGTACTACCTGTCCACATTGAAGAGGAACTGGAGTAGTAGCCGACAGTACTGCATAGACAAAGGGGGAGACCTGGTGGTGATAAACAGCCAGGAAGAACAGGTAGATTACTTTGTGTGTGTGTGTGTGTGTGTGTGTGTGTGTGTGTGTGTGTGTGCGTGACCAATGTTATCACAATTTTGACTTTGACTGATCCACAAGGACAAGATGAAGACTAATTTAAACATGGTTAAACGGGGGGTCCTGTGGTGCAATTGGCTACAGCATCCTTACCACATCCTTACCACACTGGATTCAAGTGCCCATGGGTCCTAGGTTGGAGTCTAACTTAAGTCATTTTCTGACTCCATCCCATCTGTATGTTACACTCACTTCCTGTCACTATCTTCCCTCTGTTCTTAATAGAGGCATAGAAAAGTCCAAGAATATACTTAACAAAAGAAAGCAACTCAAACTTCTGAAATAATGGTTACATATTGTCACTGCAAATACAAATGTAATTCACCTTTCATCACTAAGGTTATACAATATATTATGATGACAGTATATCCTACCAAACACATGATGTTCTAACGGCTCACTTTCACCTTCCACCACAGCTGTTTCTTGCTGAATTGTCTGTGCTAGCCTGGATTGGCCTCACTGATACGGATACAGAGGATGTGTGGAGATGGGTGGACAACACCAACCTAACCGAGACGTAAGAGCGATGCCACTCAAACTTCTCATCAAATGTCCTCTATTCCTTCGCTTCACATGCAAAAATAAAATACCATATTTCTGGAAAAAATTACATAATAGTACAGAAACACAAACATATTTTGAATGGATTTCTATCACTTTCTTTTTCCATTGATTTCTAACCATTTTTGAGTATTGCTCATCATGTTTCCCTGTGTTTGTGTAGATACTGGGCCATAGATCAGCCAAATAATCATGAAGGTCAAGACTGTGTTGTGATTTGGGACAGAACCAACCGTCTACAAACATGGAATGATGAAAAATGTGACAGAAAACTACAGTGGATATGCGAAATGTAAAACAAACTATTTTCTCTTTTTCTGCAAATACAGTATGAGACAGTGTGACCCCCCCCCACTCCCCCCAACATTCTAAATCAGTCATAGGCTATGCACCATTGCCAGAGACCGTTGAGAAAGCTGGTGTTCTAAAGGATCTTTGATATTCCTATGTAGCATAGCAATATTATATACCATTTGAAAGCATGGACTCTTGGGATTCCATACATGGCAACCTGTCCAATATGTATAGTGCTTTACATTGTCAAATTAATCTTATGTCTAAATTCAAAACGGCAAATGCATGGACATATCTTTACAAATAATTGTACTACTCATCTTTTCTTCTATATTGATTTTACACACAGCTTCACAATGCCTGGTGCTAGAGCTCAGTTGTTTCTCAAGTGACTTAGAGGGCTGAAATGTGGTCAGTTCATAGATGTGCGTAACCCGGTAGAAAGAAAAAACAGTATTCCAGCCTCTGTAACTCTGTGCCAGTACTTCACACAATTATTCTGATTGCTTCCCAAGAAACGTCATGGCCTCAGCTTTCTAAAGAGGTCAGGCATTTGATGGTAGACCAAAATAGGTGGGAACAGTGTCCTCTGAAGAGTGTGTGTGGGGGGGGGTACAAATGAAGTTAAACAGCATTATACTGTCATGTGAATTACTTTTGTATGAATTAAACTATTCCCTTTTGTTTGCCTTGTACAGTGTACATATTTGAATGGTAATGCAACAAAATTGTTTGTTTTCAAAGTTTATTTTTATGGAGTTATGTTTTGTCTACATGAGAAAGATTACATAAAAAGGGCTAACTAGACAAGTTCTGTGTTCAGTATTAGTTTGTCACACTTTGTAGCACATGCCAGGCAGTCATGTCACATTTCTAATTAAATCATTTAGGTTAGATTGGTCAGATATAGGGAAGAGGTCACCACATTCTTTAGAGTTGATGAAGGCTTGTGTTGATTATATAATATTTGTTTACAGTATGAATCCTATGCTTTTATATCAAGTTATTATCTAAGTTTCCAACTGCAGTTGAGGAATTTCTTTGTTTTTGTATCTTGTACCTGTTATGTTGTAGCCTACAGTGCCATCTGCTGGTGATTAAGTTCATATTCCACCATTAAGTTCATATTCATGATGATAGCTGGCCTGCATAAGACATGTATGCTACAAGTTATCAGATCTCATGACTTTGTAAAGACGATTTTTTGATGTAAAGACGATTTTTGATATGATAAAAAGTGTTTGTGTGTGTTTTACTTCAAAATTGAAAGAATTAATCATCTGGCTTTTAAAGTTGCTGCTGTGTTTTCTGTGATAAAATTGATTTCAGAGATTGTGTTTTGAAGCTGAAGCTATATCTATTTGGTATCCTTGACTATTGCTTTTAAAATAGAGATCTATTCATGTACTGACAGGTGTCACAGGGACTGAACGGAATGTGCCTGTCCCTATCCTGGACTGGAATATTCTCCTGAAATTACTAATTCAAATATTTATATGCTATGTTATGTCAGAGGCTTTCAGCATTTTTTTAACCAAGGATCCCTTGGCTGGTAGACACCACATAGGGACCCCATATTAGCCTATTGTGTTGCTTATTAAATTTCTATTCATGAACTTAGTTTAACTAGTGATTCAGTGTCATTGATGCTCTAGGTAATGTCATGCTATTCATTAGATAATAAACACATTAGAGAAAAAGGATGCCTTTGGAAAGTTTTGCTTGAAGTTCACCTTTGAATTTTTTACTTGCCCCTTGTCCACAAACTTTAAAGCAGTTTACAGTTTTCAGCGACTCTTCTGAACCCGGAAGGTTTTTGTCAGTGGTGCTCATTGAAAGGAAACAGCTCTGCGTGGCAGACACGACCCAAGGACCAACTGTGCTTTAAGATGATCCAAGCATATTGTCTGTCACCAAGAGGGCCTGGCAGACGCTGAAAGCTGAAACCAGAGGGATGGTGCCTACTGGAGAGATGTTTGCATTGCTGAAATAGTTGAGACGCCAAGTGTCACAGGGTTAAAAGCATGCCAAACTGTCAAGGCTCATGCAGACAAGATAGATGGGCCTCACAGGAGTGAGCCCTACAACAAAGGACGCAGTTTCGTCCTTATGGGTGATGATTACCATTACTCTGTAGTTTTCTGATGTTTTCAGCAACGACTGGGAAAATACTTACCACTAACTTCTCTATATGATAGAGTTCAGTCATATACTGTAGTTTATTAAAAGTGTTATGTTGACTTAACACAAGGTCACCCATAACTTTGCAGAGTTCAATTCATCTCTTATAAAAAAAAATGTTGTATAATTTTATTCAATGTGTCTGAATTCCTCTTAGAGTAATACTCGCCCTCAGTGTCTGTCACCTTCTAAGCACTGAAGTGATCTGTACACAGAGTGAGTTCACTGGGTGGAACTACTCAGACCAATGTATGGCCTTGTCTGTCTTGACTTAAACCTACCAAACAACATGTCCATTAAGTGCTATAGAGCACACAGAACTGTCACTCATGAATAACTAATAAGAAGGGTCTCAGCGACTCCCTCCACCCATGGTACTGTAATCCCACCTCCAGTGGGTGGCCAATTAAATGATGCCCTGTCGCTCATGAATTATTCATGAGCATCTCCACGGCAACTCTTTCTGTTTCTGTTCCACTTGGTCAGACATGCTGGCCCCGCCTCTCCTCTCTTAGTGTGTTCTGAGAAGCCTTAACATCATGAATTATTAAGCGCTTACGTACACAGGCTCCACAGATGGCAGCCGTGTGTAATATTTAGCGCACAGCAGCCACGCTGCCGTGAAGGTCAATACTAACGTACGCCAGGGGGCAGTCAACTGACCCCTTTGCTCATGTTTCACACACGTTACCGGACAATATTGGACATGGCTCTTCCAACTGATTTGGGAGCCTTTGACATGTGAGGAAACTGTCCTTGTAGTGTAAAAAAATATTTGAAATAAATGCCTTCGTCTGGATGTTTGTCCTTAATGGTTTTTCTACGTTTTTTATTCTAATTTTGTTTCATGTGAAAGTACTGCAGTACATTTTTGAATTTGAAGACCCAATTCTTAACAAAGGGGTCTTTGTCAACTTTTGGACAGACTCTTTGAAGCTAAATTCAAGTGAGTTATTATGCTCAAACCTTTAATGCATATAATACATGATTGTAAATATCATCAAATCATTCAAGTTTTATTATTGAAACATCTCACAACTTTAATGTCCCAGTTTCACAGAACACTGTTAACAAGGCTGTAAACTGGGTCAACTTCATTAAAGGCCTCTGTGTTGGCATGGTGACAGGTGCATAATAACTTAAGAATGAAAATGATTTATATAAAGCTCATCTTTTAGGTGGATTTTTTTATTCCAAAAAAACACCCTCTGAAGAGGTTTACAGCACACAAAAACGCCAAACACAAAAACTCTCACAACAGCCAAGGACCAAAAAGAAAAGGGGACGCTGAGAGTGCAGGGTCTAAAGCTTGCCCCTCTGACCTGTGCTTTGAATTCAAACACAAGAAAATTAAAAAAAAAATACACACAAAAACTGATGGAACAGATACTATATACATATTGCCATACGAACAATAGATTAAAAGATTATCATTCTTACTTTGTAAAATAAGAAGAAAAAAATCACAAACTAACCATTTTTTTCCATTACCCAGGGGTGATCACTAATCCCATAACAAAGCAGTTTACACCTAACATTATTAGTAAAGCATCAGCAGTCAAGTTTTCATTCTAAAAAAATGGTATTGAATGGTCTTATTGTACAATGTTAAAATAGAACAGGTGTTGGGATTAAACTGCTTTCTGATTGAGTTTGAATAACACCCCTCAACAGAAACAGGTGTTGTTTGTGTTTATTTGTTTACTTTACAAAGAGCAGATTGTGTCCCGTTCTATAAAGATATAGGAGCCGACAACGTCACTTGCATGTTAGCCCTGACACTGAGCTACTAAAGGTACGACATTTCAGGTAGGACAACCATCCCTCCCATTTTTTTTGTTATGCAATTAAACTCCACCTCGAGTTTCTGGTGGGATGACTTTTAGACTCACATTACATTACTGCCCTTTACCTGTGTAGGTTTATGAAACAGCGTAATTTGTCTGGGAATTCTACTACTGTTATAACACATCACTATAATCTACCATAGAGTAGCGTTTTCTGGATCAAGCGGAGCGAATCCTATACAAAAGATGCTCTGAGGAGAAGACCAGGGTAACTGTCAGGTGGTAGGAACTTGGTTCAGCATCCATCCCAAGTGTCCGTTTCTGCCCAAGTGGGGGGAAAGATGGCAGGGGATGATTGGCTCGCTACTCCCGTAGGGTGGGAAGAGTAGCAGCCCCCAGAGGTAGATGAGTGAAGGGGCGGGGCTCGGCGTGTCCTTGGAGATGCTTTCAGAATAAAAGTCTCTGAAAGGTTGAAGCTCCGGACTGACGGCGGCGCTGAAAGCCTGCTGGAGGATTCTGAGTTGTCGTGTTCTTTTGTGTTGTGTCTCCCTGTTTCTGCATCTTTTGTGCAGCTGGTAAAATGAACTCATGAACCACAAGCTGGTCTAAAAACACAAACTCAACCCCCCCACCCCTCCACCCACACCCACCCCGTATCATGAACTCACTGACAAACTACTCGGGTTGGGAACTTACAGCTGGAATGGTTATAAATGACTTATCAGTTAAACCTCTCCTTATTTCAAATAGTATATTATATAATATATTATAATATATATTTTTATATATCAAAAGGAAAACACTTAGCTTCTACAGTGATATCTATGGTATACAAAGAGAAAAACAATCTGCAAGATCACGCTCTTTTTCATGGTTGCTCTAACAGCTTGGATGTGGGTTCCGAAGCTCCTCGGAAGAAGGACTAGTCATCATCATCATCATCATCATCCTCTCCCTCGTCCTCTGCGGCCCTCTTCCTCTTCTCTCCGTGGACTCCGGCCCCCTCTGCAAAGCATGACGTACAGTTGCACTCTCAGCAGACAGGTCAACTAAGCTTCTCGCCACCAACCACATTATAAATCAGTCTCACAACTTCTGTTGTACTGCTACTGCAATAGACCTGATGTAACATTTGATTACAAAGTGTGTATAAAGGAATCTATATATTTTGGTGTTACTATGTCTAAGCGTGTCTGACAGGATTGCAGAAAACTGTGACTGATACATTTTAAAGCTTGTTTAGGTGATATATATATATATATATATATATATATATATATATATATATATATAATGGTGATCTTTTTTTTTCCATTTAAAGAGTTTCTCCCTAAAGCAGAATCATGGAGGGGCCAAGTAAGGAGAGTAGAGTTTCACATGTGGTGTGCGCTGTTAACGACCATCAATTGCAACCCATGGGCTAAAGTGCTTGGTTCAGTGTCAGATCAATACACCTCACACTTGGCAACAGCAGGGATCAATAGGAGTCAACCTGCTTTGACTAAGTGAATCAATAAAAGTGTCTACGGAATCAGTCATTACACCAAGGAGACAAACTCGTTTCAATGGCTGGTCTGAAAGCGATATTTATCAATAACATGTCAATGTCAAAGCCTGATGCTGTCTAAGGCGGTTGCCATTTTCAAATACTCACCCTCTCCCGCCTCCTCTTCCTCTTCTTCCACATAATCATCATCCTCATCTTCGTCCTAGTCGAAAAAAGATGTCAATGTAAAAGTAATACACACGTTGCTATTCAGAACTCAAATAAGAGACAATTACTCTTGCAACACTATAAAATGCTACCAAAGGTACAATACTTATGTGTGACTTAAATGGGAGAGATAATGTGTGAAAATAAGGATGCTTTTTAATGACCAATAAGATATTGTAATTGCAAATGTGGTGTTGAACTCATAAACATGTCTGTATGAGGCAAAAGGAAGCCCTCACCTGGATGCCCTCTTTTGTCAGGTATGACAGCCCAACCTCTCCACCTTCCGAGCCCTCATCATCATCATCTTCGTCATCATAGTCACCCAAGGGACCTGTCCCTTCCTCTCCATCCTCATCCTCATCTGTTTAGACAGTTCATGATAAAACATGATTAATGCTTTTAATGTGTAAGCCTATCAACATAGTTAATCACATCTAATATGGCATCCACATCTTGGTGACATACACAAACCATGGTGACGAGAAAAGCACTATTAAGACATTATAAGCAGTTATTATCATATATAACAGAAACTAGAAAACATCATTATCTTTTCTTCATCATGTGAAACCACTCCTCTATGTTTTGAATTTCAATGCTACTCATTTGATGCCTTTTCTTATTTGCTTCGCATGCTCTGGAGGCATATGTAGGCTACAGCACAGAGACAATGTTCCAATTTGATGCCACTCTGCCTGCTGTAACTCGCTCATGATTTGTACCGTCATCATCGGCCTCAGAGTCTGGGGCTTCGTTGTCCTCCGCGTCAAAGCCATCCAGGTACACAACTTGAGGCAGAAGCTCGAAGATGCTCTCCCTGTACTCCTCCAGTGTGGTGATCTCGCAGTTGAACAGGTCCAGGCTCTTCAAGTTCTTTAGGTTTTGCTGTAGAGAGAGAGAGAGAGAGAGAGAGAGAGAGAGAGAGAGAGAGAGGGGGGGGGGGGACGGAGAGACGAGAGAGAGAGAGGGAGAGAGAGAGAGAGAGAGAAAGAGAGGGGACGGGGGACGAGAGACGAGAGAGAGCGAGAGAGAGAGAGAGAGAGAGAGAGGAAGGTCTCCCCTCCCACTTCCATCCAGTTAAGTTATGAAAGCTTTGTAAAAGGTATTCCACTGACACAATTGTCACAGACTCTTTGTATCAAGTATAGTATAATACTAATTGATTATATGACTGTGACAATGCCTACAGCGATACTCTGCGTTTTATTTTAATCGTATCTCCAATCTCTTACCAAAGCCTCCACTGTGCTGAGCTCTTTGATCTTATTCCCACTCAGGTTCAGGTACGTCAGGTTGGGGCATTTCTCCGACAGAGTCTCTAGACCACCCGAGATGTTGTTGTCACTCAGCTCCAGCTGAGGAAAAGAAACACCATCCTCAGTCTAGTTATCTTTTAACCTTATCAGATACATATTTTTTGAAGTTCAATGTGCTTGGTCATAGACAGACAATGAAAACAAAAGTATGTAACAGGGTTCTGAACTTTTATCACAGTGGACAGGGAAGGTGAAGGAGCTGTCCGTGGTGCTGAAACTGTTAATAGATGTATTAATAACTATCTAGTTCCCTTAATGTTGTTGTTCTTGTTTCTTCAGTATGCCATGAATGGTCAGCATTGTGCTCACAAGTTCAGATGAAGGTCATCAGCTGAATACAGCACTGTTATAAGGTAAGTTCAATGTAATATCATAGTTACGCAGCAGTAGTTCCAACTTAAGAGGAGCTGTCCAAAGTTCTGAAACTGGAGATGAAGGCATACCGAGAGATAAACAGAACTATATTACAAACAAGGAGGCAGCTAATTGTATTAGGTCTATGAAGTAGTGCTCAGCCATCATGATCAGTCTGTCCGTCTCTCTGTGTGTGTGTCTGCTCACATAACTTACAAACTACTGGTTTGATTCACTTCAAATTTTCCTAAAAGGTAGAGGGTCATCATATCTTGGTCCTCCTATATGATTATCCAGATCTGGATTTTCACTTAAAGTTGCAAGATAGAGGTGAGGGGTGAGCACTGAACTGACTGCTCTCATTGAATAAATTGTGTGACATCATGTCCTAACTGAAACTGATGTGTAACCACTGATCATCCCAAGTCTGTCCTCCGTGTGATGAGTTTATGCTCACCTTACGCAGTTTGGGCAGTGAGGGCAACTTGGCCAGGGAGGTCAGGCCCACGTTGACCATGCTGAGGAACTCCAACTCCTTGAAGTCATCAGTGAGACCCTCGACCTCACCATCACTGGAGCGGCAGTTGTCCACCACAAGCTCTGCCACCTAGAACAGCAGAGTGAAGTGTTACGGCCACTGTACATCCTCACGCTTACAGTCTGTATCAGGTTAACACAAATTCTGCTGTGCCTGTTGATGTACTTTTGGAAGAATAGTCTGCAGAACATTAACTACTAATTAAATTTTGTATATATATATATATATATATTAGCATGTGATGATTAGGCAGCATGTCTGAATATATTATGTAGGACATTTTAAACAACTACACAGAAGTCTAAACTCAGAGCTGCATTGTGTCTGTGAGAAACCAATGTAGTAAATGTGGCAAACGGCATTTGTTCCTTTTATCCTTAAAATATTGCATGAGCTCATCAGAAAAAAAGAGCCAAGTAAGTTCCATTAAGTAAAGGGGCAGTTGATAATTGCGTTTGGCATCCATTAACAAAGATGGATCAAATGATCAAAACAGTCAAATAACCCGTTTTACAAGTTGTCTATTTGGGGCCTATATACACTAGCTAGCTAACAATTGCGTCTCTAATTTCATGTGTATCACTAATCATATTTGACAAAGCTAAAACAAAAATGATTGGCCATGATTTTAGAGCCAGTGGAAGATGATGACGACCATAGTAACACAAAAGAGTTTTGTCAGATGTGTCACTTATTGTATAAAACACTTTATACTCGAGGGGCAAAACAATCCCGATACATTTAATGTAGCCTCCGGTCAGTTAAGTCAGGAAACAAAGCAGAGATGTGGGCGGCAACGCTCCATACCTGCACGCGGGAATATTTAATGCTCAGTTGCAATCGTTCTCTGGTGTCTTCGGCAACTACACTTAGCCTACAGTTTGAGCATGGGTTAATGTTAGAAACGTCAAAGGCTATTATCAAGCCAAATCTGTTTTCAGTAGGAAATCGTGTCGATAGTAGACTCGTAGTAGTCTTTACGTATTCAAATGAATGAATGAAGAAAATCTTCCGTCCCTATAGGCAAGTGGAGTCGGAAGGGTGGGGGTTTTACTGTAGCCTAATCTACTGAAGGGGGAGGGGGGAGGTTGTGTGTAAAACCCGCACCATCTGCCAAATTCCTTCAATTCAGAAACCAGACCAATATGTTGGCTAAAATATTTAATTGGGACTAAATAAAAATTAAGGGTTAGAAACGGAGAAACATGAATGTAGCCATTTAATGCAAGTACGATGGCGTTACATAATCACTTCATCTAGAGAACACCCAGCGCGAGTGCAGCTTCTTTATGGACTCCATTTAAAAGCGCGGACAGGTCCCAGTATAACGGCATTTGTGCCTACCCTTAGACCATTTCCAATAGTCCTATCAGCTGTTCGTTAAACAGCATGTCTAAGTTCAGCACTCGACATGGTCTTAAAAATAACTGAAGCTTCAACCATGCCGCGACAAGAGTTTCGTCTATTGATGCAACAAAATGACTTCCACTCCCCGCCCGCCTGCACGGGCTCAACAGCGCACTGTAGACACAAGCTCCTACGCTCGCTCACTCGCAGGGAAGAGCGCGTCGTCAACGGAGGAGTCCACTTAGCAATGCTGCGTATGAAAAAAAAACTGAACGAATGTCTTATCGCAGAATATAAGCTTACTCTAACCGAAAACGCTTCGAATAGATATTTAAGTAAATAAGATTTTAAAGGAAATTGTTGTTGCCATTAACAAGGTCGAAGTTAACTCACTCGAGAGCGTAAAATGTCCGCTCAAGGGAGACGAAGCGACTCGGTCTTGCCGACCGATAAGCCATTCAGTAGGCAATTATAACTCCACCGAAGACACATTAGTACAGCACTATTTCTATACTTTTAGTCCGCTGGTAAAACGTCGAACAAATTGCGTCAAAATAGGCTAGAAATAGGTGGGACAATAACAGGAAAATTACTTGGGCGTCTGCTATTGAAAGTTGTTCTCATCATTTTCAATGATAGGCATAGCAAGCATTTTTGGACAGTTTAGCAACTTGACCAAAATAGAGTATAGAACAAAAATGTGTTTAAGCCTCAAACAATTGTCGATCTGTCAAGTTCAATCTGTCACTTTTCTCAATTTGAAAACAAAACTGGGCAATATTCTAATTTCGTTCTTGTCGCGCTTCTGCTAGATCGAACGATTGTTACAATGTATCACATCGAGGAGGAGGGAGGGTAGGACAACCAGTCAACAATAGACTTCATTGCATTGGCTCAGCTCTGGCTCATAAAGTCCTGTCTAAATATTCATAAAAGGGTAGTCTGGGCAATTATATACCAAATGCCACAAATGTAAGGCTTTCCTGTATGAGACGTGATCTTACTCGCATCCCTTCAGGTGTCCATGTGGTCTAGCAGAATTCCACTGAAGGCGGCTTTCGCAAGTATGCCGAGTCCACTCTACAGTCAGGTTGTAAGTGAACATCATCTTGCATTCCTTGAACAAAATAAATAAATAAACGTCTCCTGGTCTTACCTCAGCAGGAGTCCTGTTTCTCAGTTCCAAACTGATCCTCTTTTTCATTTCCATGTTCAAAATAAATATACAATTTACAGGATGGAAAAGTCAAAAATGAAAACAAATATTGGCTGAGACACGGACCCACGGTTCGGCTCGCTTCCGTGGCTTCAGTTCTCCAAATGATCCTCCATGATACTTCGCACCCAACCCCCTCTCCTGAGTCCCGCCCATTGGATATGCTGATTGGTGCTGTTTTACACTTCGAAATATGAGTACACGATCATCTTGTCATTCAAATAGATCATGCTGATTAACATAATCGGTGTATGAAGAGCCTAGCGATTGGCGAGAATTGCGCGCGCAGTAAATACGGATTGGTTACTATGAACATCAATATGTAGGTTTAAAGCTTCAGTTCCACCTACCCTTTGTTCTCATTGGCGCATTAAGACGAGAGCTACGGTTTATAGCAGCAAACCTCTTTATTTTTTCTCATTACATAAATCGACTGTAACTCGAGGTGTAAGGTCACAACAACGATAGCCTGGTGCGAGAAGTAGAGCACAAGGGAAGTTGGTTACGAGTCGCAAACGAAACACTGAACGACACTCTTATCACACTGGCCTCGCGTAAAGTTAAATTAAAAGTGAACAGTAGCAGGCACTCGATACAAACTGGCTCACCCATCTAACATGTAATTCCTCTTCAGCTGTTACAAAATGGCTGACCATGAACCAAGGCAAGCACGGGGCTTAGGGAGACAGAGCCACGCCATCTGCGCAGTATTATATGCCGCTTAGCTGCCTCCATTGGTTTCACAGGCCAAAGTCCTTTGCGCAAAACCTTGCATCAGGAAGCCTGCATTTGACCAAGGGTGATACTACATGTTTGACTTAATTGAGTGAGAGAATGTTCAGCTATAGATGTCGAAACGATTGGAGAATATATTGTGTAAAGGGTTAATAAATACTTCCGTTAACCCCTGCAGTCGATAAAACGAATATTAAATGACCCGAGAATGAAAATAATTTAAATATGTCTACATTCCCTTTGCATTGAACATATTCTTATAATGTGTCATGTTTTTCTTATAGTTTTATACTCG
Organism: Alosa alosa; assembly: GCF_017589495.1. NCBI lineage: Eukaryota > Metazoa > Chordata > Actinopteri > Clupeiformes > Clupeidae > Alosa > Alosa alosa. The sequence goes on from NC_063208.1 coordinate 12,515,079, forward strand.
TGCAAAGTTACTTGAAAAGGGTCTTCTCGGTGTAAATTAGATAACATCTTGAGGAAAGTGTGTTTATTCGAGCGTGTTATTGATAGCAATAACGTAACTGTTAAAAACAAAACATACTTCCATTTTGTAAACAGTAAACACTCAAAAATATGTCTGCACAAAGAAATGCCAATACCAGTTTGTGTGCTATGACTCAAAGTGACCACTGGAGGGACACGGCATTGACCTGAGGATCGCATGACAAAACAGCTAAGCTGATTTGAGCAAATTGCCGCTCAGTAATATTCAACTCACCAGACTACAACACTCCCGTGGTTTCAGCGCTTTATACGGGCAAATGAAACCAATTTAAACAATTGCTGTCTTGCTGAAGATGTTGAGGATAAGCAACACCATATATTAGTTTTGACTATAGTTTTGAAAGGATGGTTTGTAAAAAAGAGAATGTTTTTTTCTCTATAAAGAAATTACTAGCATATGGGAAGTTTGGGTTGAGCCATATGGTTCAGTTGTTGTTCAGATTACTCTCTTAACACATCTCAGTAGTGGTTAAGGGAGCAGGCAAAAGCTGGCTATGTTGTAAAAAAATATTATCATAGAAGAGGCTTAATTTGCCTCACATGATGGAAGTAAATTTGCCCTAGACACTATATTAAGAGACGTGTAGGAAATTGAAGTGGAAGGTAAGTAGGCCTATTAAATCTCCCACTCTACGTTTTTCATATGTGGACACAAACCGTTACACAGTTTGTGATGTTTTTGCTTGTTAGAAAAAATGTCTTAATGCAAACAATACTGTTCACTTATGACTTCATCCTAGCAGTGTAATGATTCTTTCACTGCATAATCTAATAAACTCCTTTAATCAGGAAAAGAGTAACCTGCTGTAGCTATTATATGTTGCAAAACCCTTTTGTAAATTCTTACAAAATGGAAGAGGGTGGGTCTTGGATGCCAAATACCTCTGTTGAGCCATCTGGTGGTGTCGAGTTAATGCAATACCAAGCATGCAGCATTCATTATTCTTTATTCATTACATCTACTTCCCAGTGTGGTGGTTGTGGTGTATTGTTACATTTGAACGCCTACAAGGTAAAATGGGTTTGTATCAAAGCTTCTATTCTTAACTATAGTATGGGTTTGTTTTCTACGGAAGCATATTGCTGCCACGCTAAAATCAATAAAAAGGCTCAGTATTATGTAATTACGTGAAAAGTTTGTTGTTATAACAATATCTTTTTCACGTTTTAACAAGATATGTAGGCCTATCACTTTATTACATAAAATGATCACGTTATTTCATGATACTGATATTTTCACGTTATAACGTGAAAATATCATGTTATTTCAAGATATAATATTTTTACGTTTTTACAAGATATATATCACGTTATTACATTAAATTATCACGTTATTCAAGATAATGAAACTAAACGAAACGTGAGGGAAGAATAGGATATGCTCTTTTACACGACTAAATCAAATTCTATTTTAAGCTCTGTTTAAGACATTCTCGTTATTGAACACGGTGGGTGGTATTGTTATAGCGCTGCAGTTGCACAGTGCAGGCTGCTGGAGAGCACAGCAAATTAAATATTCAAACAGCAATAGCTTGCGCTTTTTGAGATCACACTGTAATCAACTCGGCCCCACCGGGAATCCTCCCGACTCTCCCGATTGACACTCCTCTAGCCTACACACAGGTGCAACACCCAAGCATTGTCCAGAATATTCTGCACCTGTGTGTAGGCTAGAGCAGTGTCAATCGGGACAGTCGGGAGGATTCCCGGTGGGGCCGAGTTGATTACAGTGTGATCTCAAAAAGCGCATGCTATTGATGTTTGAATATTTAATTTGCTGTGCTCTCCAGCAGCCTGCACTGTGCGACTGCAGCGCTTCACTACTCACTCCCTTGAAGGGAGCTTCACTTCCCCACAGCCTTAGAAATGACAGCGATGACATGCAGGCTACCGAGCCAGAGCGCTCTATACATTCACCCACATTGCGTGAAGACTCGCATAGGCTATTTATCAAAGCCCTTTCTCCCTCTTGCGTCAAGTTAGCGAAAGTTTTATTTATTGTGTTGATAAGAAGATAAAGCAGAACTATCAGGCTGTTTGAGCAGGCTATCCTGCACAGAACCTCTCTATCGGCCTCCTTTTCAGCGGCTCTCTGCCGATACACACACATCCCTCTTCGCTGCTCCTCAGTCAGCTGGGAATTGACCACACACACGTAGCCTACACACACATACTGTAGGCCTACACACATGCACAAAAACACTCATCAAGCAGCACTGTGTAGGCCTAATAGCAGTCAGGGTGCAAGTTCAGACACGATTATCATTTATGCCAGCCATGAGCTCTCGTGGCCTCGTTTCGTTTAGTTTTGTTATTTTGAAATAACACGATATTTTCATGTAAAAACGTGATAAATATCTTGTAAAAACGTGAACAAATCATATCTTGAAATAACATGATGTTTTCATGTTATAACGTGAGCCCTGAAGAGCTTTTATAGAGGACTTCTCCATTCTCGAAGAGGCAAACAGAATGAGTTTAACTTGACGACATGTTGTAATACCAATCTTTACCAACAGGTGGTACAAACCCCTCAACATATAAAGCATCTGGCGCCGATGTACTTGCGTGCCCTTGGCTCAACTGAATCTTCACTAGGGGGAGTTGTAGCACTGTGGACAACAACATGCTTCATGTACACTCCTCACGTAGGCACCCCCTCCCACCCTTGTAAACATGTTTGGGAGTTCCTGGGAATCCTTTATCGGTAGGCCTACTATTTTAAGATAAACTTTATCTAATTAAACACAGCACTTTGTCATTCAAATGAAAGTAGGCTACTTAGGCAAAGTGCAGATGTTCAAAAAACAATTGGATAAATATAGCTATTGCTGTGCATCCTGTGGACAGCTGTTTTATAATTTACAACTTAACTTATTGTTTTTGTTATCTGAAACTGATCCAATGATGATCAGTCCCCTTATGTGTTTGTGTGTGTATCCTGTGTGTCCACTCTGGGTTTTTTTCTTCCACTATAATGGGTGACCGGTAAATTGTCAATGGATTTTTTGCCATTGTTTTAAAATCTCTCCAAGGGAAAACCTTTTTTTTCCTAAGAATAAAACCCATTACAACTTATTTTATGGGAACAACACACTCCATAAGGAGATTGACATACATGAACTGTGAGGTCAGTACACCACTTGGGCAAACCATATGAAGATTTTGGTTCCAAAATGCTATATCTCCATTTTTAAAAACATTAAAAAGTCATGTCATTTAGTTATGTATTTCAGGTAATATCAATAAAATTGCAGTTGTGTTGTTTTGATTGTGTTAAGATACATCAAACAACAATACCAATACAAACAATACAAAATTAAAAAAATAAAAATATATATACTGATGAAAATTCATGAAAATTGAGGATATAGCATTTTGGAACCAAACTCTTCATATTTACTTGACTCTTGTATTGAAGTGGCTTTTTCTTTGTAAAGTGAGGCCTGAGCATCTTTACAACTCCTGACTAAAATATGGGAACGTTTTCTGGGGCAGACCCCTTCACAGCTGCTCTGCCGTGATGGAGGGCCGTTGACACGTTGCTGCTGCATTTCCTGGTCCCTTTTGTCTTTCGGCAGCTCGGTGACCTACTGCTGTTCTAACAAGGGAAAGGAGATAGAGTACGGGGTGGGGGAGTTGGGGGGTGCTTGGCAGCTACAGTTATGACCAGACAATGGGAGACGCACTGTGACACATTCTCATGCTAAGACACAATAGGGGGTGGAAAGAACGAGCCCACTCGGTCAGTTCATAATGGCTCTTTAATTGAGCATAATTGCAGACTCATGAGGGGTAGCTGTGTAGTTACGCAGGGCTGAAGATGTGGATACTTAGCAGGAATACCTTTCAACAGAAGAGGGTGCTGTAAGAGCAGAGGTGGTAAAATAAGAGCTGGGTAAACTATGAATTCTGTGATCATGTTAGGGGGATCTGTGCCATGCAGTATCAGATTTTTAAAAAGGCATTCAGAACATGTTTGATGATGGTAGAGGTTATTGTCCAATGTTTATAACAATACCAATAGTATTAAATTATTCCTAGTGTTGATGAGTGTACATATTGTGAATATAGATATTAGTCCTACAGTGTGTTTTTTTTAATTTAATTTTAAAAGTTGCAATTGGTGAATAAACTCTTTTGAGAGGTGGATAAACTCTATTTCTGAAATTTCAGGCGTGGATAAACTGCGTTTAGCCTCCACTACATCCCTGTGTGAGAGGTCTTGTGACCCTGTTCAGTATGGATGACATAAGCATCAGCTTTGTGTATATAAAAGCAATAGGCCTGTCCCTAAGAACAGTAAAAGTATCAACCAGACAGTAGGCTATTTGTTCATTTTATTTTCTTGCAAATGCAAAAAAGGCATTATATTACAATCATTCATTTGGCATACATTTGGGATTCAGAACCATGTCAATGACATCATGATATGAAAAAAAACTGAGATGGATTTAATTGTATTCACAGCTCTGAGTCTCTGAGTGTCTTTGTTTACAGGACATTACTCATAGAATCATAGTCACGCTAGCATCGTGTGAGGTTCATTTCCAGAAAAAAAATCAATATCAAAAACATATTCCAATAGTTATGGGGGTGCATGTTTTCACACACTAAACCACACCACCGCTTACAGCTTGGTCACTATTCTTCTTTCAGGGTAACCACAACACAAGCTCAACTGACGAAGAAGCAATACCTCACTTCCCTGGCTTGATCTTTATGCCCCAGTGTTAATTCAGAACCCCCGTGTCTCTCTCTCTCACACACACACACACACACACACACACAAAGGGCAATGCTCCAGCGATGCCCATTCATCAGGCCACAGATGGCACTGGGAAAGAGGAAGACATTTTTCCTGGGGCCCATCATGCCTGCAGCAGGCCTGTGAATGGGTGCATTATGGCACAGCCGAAAAGCTCTGAGGTCATCCCAAGACACAGACGAAGACTGCCTTTAAAAGCATTACCATGTTTCATGCATATGTCTGTCTCTGTCTTTGTGGTAGATTTGTGTGGGGATTGGAAATCTGTAAGTTACACAGAGAAACAATCTGCATTCCTCATGTATGGTTTCCTCCTGCTGTTAGCTTTCAGGGATTTGGGTCTTTGGGCATTGGTCCCATTGACACAAAATGATGTCATATAATCATGGCATGGTGCACTTCCTAAATCTAATGCGATAAATAATCTCACAACAATAGTATGACATTATGGGTCAAATACTGTATGCAGTGTATTCAGAACGTGTGCATTTCAACTGCACCTGGTGAGAACTTTCATTAAAAGACAAACACTTACAAATAAAGATGATGACATAATGTGAACATTCATTTTAACATTACATGGCATTCCCATGACAGCCCAGCAAGCATTGCTGTATTCATTGCTTTTCACTGCAAAAGTATATTATGGATACAGGATACAGTGTATGAGACCACTCTTAGAAGACATCTGTCTCTATATGGTTTTGTTTTTCAATAACCCCTCCATGTGTAAATGGGGTCTTCCAGTAAATCTTGTACAGGAAAAAGACTCTTGACAGGCACCATGCCTGCCATTACTCTCACCCTTTAGCTCGGTCCACACGCTCAAGAAAACTTTACGAGCAACAGAACACCTTATAGCAGGAACCAGAGCAGTCCAGTGGCTGTCAAGGCAGTGAATAATAACAACATTTTTGACCGCTCCTCTAATCCCCTTTGAGGGTATAAAATAAACCTCCACCTATACACTTCTTATAGGCCTGTTATGGTCATTATTATATGTGAGGTGAAACACAGAGCTGATGTTTCAGTCCTAGAGCACTGAACACTGATAGTATGCTGAAGGCTATGAAATTCCTCGGCCAGGTCTCCAGGGTAATTTGACTGTTGCCATGACGTACTATGACAGACCCACTGAGAACCTGTCCCTGTTGGCTCTGGATCATCTTGCACAGGCACACTACAGAGGAAGTGTGAGGTTGCACTTTCTTTGACTCACTTGAAGGAAGTGCAGAAAAAAAAGTAATTTCCATCTGAAAATGAGCAGAAGCTCTCAGTATGCAGTCTGCATTTCATTCTATGAATATGAGAACATGAAGATGGACTGCATGTGTCACTTCCTATGGTGATATATCTACAACAACAGAGAAGACTCACTGGCGGCAGACATTTTATTGAAAAATATATTGTAGGCACATGGTATATAGACATAATAAATACATATTAAACCTGTTACCAGATTCTTGAGAATCCATACATGACAACCTTTTTCATGTACAATCTAGTGCTTTACATTGTCAAATTAATAAATTCATCTTAATTAATCTTAATTATCTAATCTAATCTTACTATCACTCAATTAAATTTAATAAAAAATGCTCTCCTCCTCCCCCTTTGGTGCTTCCCTACCTTCTAGCTGCAGTGTATATCCTTAGCAATAAGTAGATGCAGCATATTGGGTCTTGCAATATCCCCAATAATCCATAGAAATAGAATATCTATGTTGTTTTATACAATATAAGTTGTGCAGATGTATAGTCCATCTTATACACACCCATTGAACCAACAAAAACTTTTGTGTAATTATTCCATATTTTGTGTAGTCATTCTATATCAGAACCCCTGACATATAATCAAAATACCATTAATAAAACTTCAGAGGGTTACTGTGACAGAGCGCAGTGCGTCTGTCACTGGCAAAGGCGGCTTTCCCGCCGCAACGGGAACAATGACTTTACAAACATTTGCACAAAGACAGCGCTATTAAATCATGTTGCGATGTTGATTTGTTTGATAACATGTTGTGAATGCCACAGACCTGAGGCGTGTCAGGACGGGGGTTAAGTTAAACTAGAAATTGGTTTAAGGGAAACATACAGGGAATCAAAGCCGCGATATGCGGTATAGAGGTTGAAGCGTATCTATTTATCAGTAATGTAAGCGTTCTCTAAAAGCGCGCATTATAACATCAATGCTTACTAGCTGGGAGATGGAAGTGCTTTGTCCGAGTGTATGTATGATTGTGTGTATGTACTTGCCTGTTCTCGGTGCTTCAGTTGCTTTCCGGCAAACTGGAGTATTGGGCAAGGGACACTTTTCTGCGCATCTTTCGCGCCCAGACGTGGGAGCGCTTATTGGCGCAGGTGGGTTTAGAGTGGTAATATTATTTGGTGCTTAGTGAGGTTTATTATGACATTGTATGGAAATATCATGAACGATTGTTAGTAATGTGTATGTCATGTGTTAACCAAAGGGTGGTGAATTTGAATTAATTGATTTGTTGCTATGCATGGTTTAGTCCAGTGTTTTAAATGGTGTCTGCAGAGCGCAGTCAGGGGTGAGGATTCCTCCTCAGGAGTGAGAGGTCCTGTTGAAAGGCCTCTGAGGTAGGCATAGACCCCAGTGGGCATTGTCCCGGTGTTTGTTTTCCTTTTTGTATCAGTGTTTTTTTGTTTCCTGTTTTGTCTGTTGCATAAACCTGCCGGTAGCTTCATATTAATACTAATAAAAAAAGATTACATCAACTTGAATTTCATTGCCTGAGTCTCACCATCCGCTTGGACGCATTATTACAGTTACCTTTCATTTGAGATCATGATTATGCTTCTACACCAAGGGGTTCATTTACAGTGAGCCTTTTATTGTCAGTATGCATTTTGGGTAATCATAAGAGTCTCCAAGCATTTTGCCAAATGCATACCTTTACAGGTATTTACTGGCCACTACATCACACATTAATTCTGTTCAGGGTATTCAGGGTCTCAGCTTTATAAAGAGGTCAAGCATTTAATGGTAGGCAAAAATAGGTGGGAACAGTGCCCTCTGAAGTAGGCACAGTGCAATGTTGGGGGGAAAGCCTAGAAATGGCCCATCCCAGAAGTTAAACCCCATTCTCATTTGCTGCTGGTGTTGTATCTTAACGCTACATAATGTGTGACTTGGTACACAAGGTAGTCCTTGAAAATCTATATCATCATCTGTCATGGGCAAACATGCACTTGTTCATTTCATTCCCCTAAAAGTTGAATGTAAGCCATACTGCTCTCATTGCATTTGAAACCGAGATTTATAAAATACTTCATGTATCTTATAAGTCATGTATGAAATGATCTCATGATGTTCAGAGTGCATGAAGGACACAGATTGGCGATAAAATAAAACTTTTGTTATTTGCCAAGGGCATACAGTAACAACCTTTATAACTGCCTCCGGCAGCACTGCATACTGATAAAGACCTCAGTGCACCTGTGATTGTAGCTCATAGTAACCATTACACAAAGCCACTTCCGCACAGAGTTTCCAAATCCTATATTCCTTCTGGCCAAATTGGACAAATATGGTAGGGTTGCATGTGGACCATGTGGTCAAATAGAAAAACCAGATGTTTACCCTCAGTATTCCTCTGTCGTCTTTGGGAGGGTAGGAAAGACTCCTTGGGAGAACAACTGACTAATTCAGCAGAGGCGGCATCCTCTGTGTCCTGGCTGTCTGTGGTATCCCGAGAGCAGAGAAGCTGGGTGGGCATTCGCGCTGGGAGAGAGATGGATGGAGGGGATGGGGTCAGCTCTGTCCCAACAGGCGCATCTCTCTTCGTTTTCCCATGATTCTTTGAGATGTCTCTAGCGATGGCCAGCGAGTGATCTGCGAGCCGTGAGGGAACGCGGCCCTGATGCTCCACCTGTGGGGACAATTTGTAGTATGTGGGGTGATTTGTCTTCATGGGAATGTTATTTTATACAGAGCCACCAACACAGTAATGTATGGGGCCATGCTGTTTCAGAATCTATAAACTATACAAAATCAAACTTGGGCAAAAACTGCTGAACCAACACTAACATTACTGGTTATCATTTCTGTAGATTGCAGACAAAAATCCTAAAATACATTGTGCATTTTCTTTGGAGTGGACTCACTTCAAAGGCAGTGGCTTTTGCGTCAAGTCTCCCTCCACAAGAACATTCCTGCAGACAGTACCGCTGGAGGGCTGTGCAACAGAACGGCTCTTGGAACATTTTAATAGTGGGTCCCCATGCACCAAAGCACACAGCTGGGGAGGCTGTCAGAGATGGTCTCCTACACGCTAGTGCTGACCAGAAAACATTTCCCACATCAGTCGTTTGGGACCACTTGGACAGGACCCTGCAAAGGCCCCCAGTGGGTGCTGATGGACACGAGAACACCCAGTTATATTTAGAGCGACGAAACAATTGTTGAGCGTGAGTTTCGTCAGATGGGTCAGTAGCAGACGCTGCAGCTGGTAATGCCGGACTCACCCAAGCCACACCGTTGGGTTCTCACTAGGTCAGAGGAAAAGGACAGTCATTGTTACTGAATGTGCAAGAGAGGTTTCTCATGGGGGCAAAGGAAGTGCATGGAAGGGGCAGTTATTTGAAGAGAGGCACAGTTTTATGAAGCAGGTGAATAAAGGGGGTACCAGCTGTTATGTAGGCCTACTGTATCAATATACTATTGCATAATAACAGTATTGCATTTACTGTAGCATTTTGTGGTATGTGGTTTTGTGGTAATTCTTGGTATTCAACTGAAAGTACAAACTGAGTTAAGTCTAGAATGTGTTTTTCAGCAGTTCCATTTCAGTTATTAAATCAATTGTTCATGCCTGTTACAGTCTTGTAAGTAGAAGTATAATATACTTTATATAAGTATTATAAGTAAGTAAATTTGGACAGCAATGTTGTTTTGTCCCTGCTGACTTGTCTGCCATAGGGTTCAAATTTTCTAGCAGAGCCCCTGCTCCTGGTCATAGGATCATATACAGATAACACTACGGACCCTGGACAACTCATTTCCTTGTCAAAGGATTGTATCCTCTCTTCCTCTTTGTCCTTTGCCTCACTACAGACTTCCTGTCCATCTTTTATGACATTCCTGTTCAGCTACTACACCCCCTTGTTTCTGTTACCCCTTTCCTTTCCCTGACACTTTGATGTTTTAAAGGTAAAATATAGTAAAACAAAAATTCCAGATAAGCCATACTGATTCCCTTACGCAATCTTAGTGATGCGCTGGGGGGAGAAGCATCACTGATTTTCCAACTGTCCAGCTGGTTTCTCCTCCTCTTTACTCTTCTCCTATTCTCTCTCTTTTTACACTGTCCATCTCTCCTTCCCTCACCCCTCCTCTTCTCTCCTTCCGGGTTTGCTTTCCCAAAGTGACACATTTCCTGCGGTATGGGAATGGTGGGAACAGGAAACCCAGCAGGTGGCTATGGCTGGGACTCCATCCAGTTGCCTGGTCTCTGGCCCTGTTTCGAATCCATCCTGTTATCGGTCATATCATGGATGGACATGAAGCATAACGAGTGAAGTGACAGTTCATAGTCCTTCCCAAGTCCCCTTTACCAGACTATGTGTTCTGCTGTCTCTCTGTCTGTCACTTTCTTGAATCCTAGCCATGTTATATGCCCAATATAGCCCTCTGGAAGCGTGAGATTATTCTGACTCGATGAAAATGCCCCTCAATGTAAATACAAGATAGTGGCAGAGTAAGCTTGAAAGAATGTCTGTTAAGGGCACTATGAGTGATTTAAGTGATGATTTTGTGGGTGATAAAACTGAGATATGCCTCAAACCATTAATTTTCACATACTCAAATGCAGCAAAACATGACAAGCAAAACATACGATTGTTTTAACAACAGATAAGTTAACCATTTAAGTGAAAAGCTATGTTCCCACAGAGGTAATTATGTAGATATTACTGTGCCATCTGGGTACTGATCCTCCATCACCAACTGTGCTGTAATGGTAAAACAAAGAAGCTCATGAAATAGATTTAAAAAGTAAAAAACTTCCTATACAGATCTCCCTCACAATAGTTTCCTATTAGCAACATAATACTGATTAGGGTCTCATTCATTACACAAGCTAATCGAAAATGAGCTACTCTGGTGTCAATTACAGAGCATCCTCTTCAGATAACCACTCTGTAGTGCTGTGCATAGAGCCCTTAATGTCACCGAGCATCCAAAAGGCTATCTTAGCAGATTATTAATCACTTCCTCTCATCCTGGGCTAAGAATAGCTCTCTGCCACATGGCTGTGGCGTGTCTAGACCCCACAACCATAGTGAGACAACAAGGCTGCTCTTATCAGCGGAGAGCATCTCATACCAGCATAGCACTCCTCTGCGTCTGGCTGTTGGATGAAAACAGAGACTTACTCAAATAGCTCTTTCTTATAAATTGACTTCAGGCTAAGGATGCTCTAGATGACGGGGCAGCCGGAACGAATTCTGCCCAATGTAACACACATGTGTTTCAAACAGGAGGGGATATTTTTCTCTGGGTTTCTTACCATTGTGGTTGGGTGCGCATGTGTTTTTCGGAGAAGATCAATGGAGAATGTCATGAATGGGAGATGTAAAGTTGACAAAGCGGTGTCTGGCCTGGTGGTGTACATGGCAAATCTTAGCCCAGGACCCTAAAACAACAAGTTCCCTTGACCTAGTTTTTCACAATTATTCTCTTGCATTGTTCTCATCCATGCATAGAATGACCTGGTAATTCAATTCAATTCAAATTCAATTCAGTTCTTGCAATTGGCATGAAGACGTCTTGGTGCTGCCACCACATGGTTAAAAGAGCTTGCGTGAGAGGGAGATCTCACAGCACAGGGATGAGTGCATAATTGAGAAACCATGGCAAGACCTGTGTGTATACGCTTGCATGGAAAAAAACAGAGTCTGGACGTGTGCCCAGATTCCATGCAAATGTTAAATGGTAAACAGTGGCCAATGGTCTCTCCTACTGAGACACAGGCTAAGGCTGCTGCTGTGGGACCCTTGGTATGGACAGAAAGAGAGAGAGAAAGAAAGAGAGATATATATAGAGATAGAAAGATAGTGAGAGGGAGAGAGAGAGAGATAGAGAAAGATAGAAAGAGAGAGAGAAAGATAGATAGATAGATAGATAGATAGATAGATAGATAGAGAGAGAGAGAGAGAGAGAGAGAGAGAGAGAGAGAGAGAGAGAGAGAGAGATGACCATCCCGTCTCCCTGGAGGCCCCCCGGGATGTGTGCTCCTTGGGATGTTCTCACGTACTGGAGGCCCCTGGAACCCCCCATGGTGAGCCCACGCTGGTTTTTCGGTGGGAGAATGCACTCTCTCCAAGGTCCTGTCCTCCCGTTCTGGACTTCCTCAGAAGATGCATAGGCAACGCCGGAACTGACCAACACCAGAGAGAGACGCAGAGATGCTTAAGAAATGTTTTATAAGGAGCTAGTTTCATTTCTCACAGAACCGCATATGAAGTACTGTCTTATTTGTCATGATAAAGGTATTTATTGACCCCCCACACACACACACATATACTGTATATATTTCTGAGCATACTTGTATCCTGAAATCGTTTGGCACACTTCACAGTATTCCCTTGCCAGGTTTGGGATAGCTTTTAGGAAGTTAGATGAGTCATTGTCCTACAAAGACTTCTCTGAGAAAATAAAACAACATTCACCAATATTACTTTATCTCACATCCAGCTCCAAGACATTACAACTGGAGAGTAAAAATACACATCGGCCCCCTGGAAAATGTTCAGCCGGACACCTTTAATGTTTGACAGAAAAGGCCACATCTTGGACAAGGACAAAAATATTGTCCATCTGTGTATCATTAAAGGTTCTCTATGGTGTATTTTCCAGTGTGAGCGTCTGTATTTTTACTCCCGAAAAAAAAAACACACAAAGGTACACTAGCTTGGTAGAGCGGAGGAGTCATACTTGGATAGAATCAAACCATTTATTTCTGTCACTCGATTAGAAAGTGGTGTTTCCAGTGGCATTAGCAAATAACCTATTTATCGGCGATGTGTTTAATAAAATGCATTTTACACACATGGTTAGTCTCCTAAAGTTACTCCTCCAGAGTGAAATACTTGGACTTGAAGTCAAAACCAACACCATATCCTTCCAATCTGTGTTTTTACTGGGCTGCCCACAAATGTGAGTTAATGTAATTACCTGTTTCACAATATGGCAACATTGCTCAAACCACATGGACAGAGTTTTGCAGCTCATCTTTTGTCATTTCTGGCACATGCACACAAATACATCAGAGTACATGTAATAAAACTAGTTTGTTAGTTTATCGCATTTTCTCTAACCCTTAATACATTCAAGAAACAAACAAGAAGCCAATGTTTCCTTTCCAAAGAATTTTGTTTCTTGTTGACATCTGGTATTTCCCTCTTGCTGAATTTCTATCTTTTTATCCAGAAATACTTTATTCCTTCCATAACAGCTGTTATGAAGCATTTTAACAAGTACAAAGAGTAAATCTACTCCACATCACTGTTGGAACATTCCTAAGTACATTATTAGTTGCTGATTGCTGAATTGAGTCTTTTCACCACACTATATTTACTGCTTGCATTACTAGACCAAGCAGGCACAAGCAGAGTGCAGGTAAATTAGAATGTGAAAGTGTAACATAATGCCTGCTGCAAACCGTTATATTAACAACCTCCAGCTGAGAGAGGCTGTTACCACAGAGTCTGTAGTCACGCTCAGGCAAACCCCCCTCACTAACTCTCTGATGGTCATGTGGTTGAAGACCTCACCTCTCTAAAAACAAACCCAGTTCACTCCACTCCACCTCTTTGCACCTTTTTTTGCCCGAGTTAAGAGACAACACTGCCATCCGTCTTTTCACAGGCCGCCAGCTACTCTTACAATAGGAACCAGATGGCCTTCCATATGGACTCCATTAGCTTGGAATAGACTGCAGTGATAGTGAATATCAGGCCTTTGCCAGAAACACAGAAGCTGATAGTCGTGTAGCCGCCCATCCGTCGGCTACACAACAGTGGCACATCAGCTATGTTAAAGCTGCCCTTTGGGCATACTTCACAAAATGTAGTCCAGCTTTGTGCCAGGAGCAGGTTTGGAAATCTTGGCAAGTTCCACACCCCTAATCGTGCAGCCCTCTATATGTGCCCCATATCTGTCAGGCAGAGAGGCAGCCAAGTGGGGGATACTCCCCCCCCCCCCAAACCCCTCCATCCAATTAATGATCACTCACATTATTAAGACTCTTGGCCTTGTCTTTCAAGCCATTCACTCTGGGCACATGTCTTCTCAAAATCCAATCCCCCAAACTGCTGTTCATGGCTGATAACTCATCCCAGGAGAGACGAATATAAACACTAACGTTAGACCTGCATTTTTTCAACGCAATGTCCTCTAACCCTCTGGGCACTGGCAAAGCAGTTAGGGCCAGGAAAGACGTGACCCACTGCATTTATAAAGATGGGAGAGATGTGGAAACAGTCTATAAAAAGATTAGTAGTTTAGCTGGCCTGGACAAGCACATGTGCCAAATCCACCCGGAGCACAGTAACACCAAGAACAATGCACATGGGCTGACCAACCAAAGTCTAAAGAGAGAATGAGGGGAAAAACTACGAAATAGAGTAAAAATGGACTGAGGAAAAGAGAGGAAGTTATTAAGGGACTGATAAAATCCCAGTGCTGATCCCTTGGCAGTGGGTCTGCCAGAACCCCTCTTACGTCTTAGATGTAAGGCAGTTTCACTTGGCACCCGCTGAGTGGACTCTGATGACATGCCCACTCTCCCTTATGATGACCCCGTTGGGATCCCATCCGCTCAGCCACCCGTATGAGGTTTCGTTCACACCCCATTAGAGGGCATATCCCCTTTCAGTGTGATGTAGGGGGCATGCTTTTAGGCAATCGGCTAACGCGTTTTGACTCATATAAAGCTGGACCCCGACTCTCTCACTCGCTTTCAGGCCCTCCGTGAAGAAGGACACCACTGAGAAGAAGCGGGAAGAGAAATCATAGAGTGATTCTCCGACTGAAGAAGGCACATGCTTAGCCTCACGTATGCGTTGTCGTTTGCCAGTCACCCACGCCATCCCCATGGTTCTGTTCACACAGCTGGGGGGGTGTGCGGGTAGGTCAGTGGAGATGGAGTGGGAGGGGAGGGGGGGCTGGGGAGAGTGCAGCAGTTACGACAGAGAAGGGGCAGCCAGCCAAGTCACACAAGCACAGCCAGAGCTCGCTGAGGAACATAGCCAAGTCCATCAGCCCTCAGACAAGCAGGCTAAATCAGCCCACAGAGGCTAAGGAGAAAGAGACAACAGAAATGAAAAAGAAAGGTAGGGGAAAAATGATAGGAATAGGGAAAACAGTATCAGGATCATGGAGAAGGTCATGCATGAAAAAGATAAAAAGCACATAAAAGCACAAAAAACACCCCAACTGGCTCTCCTCTCTCCCCTCTTTTCTGTAGAAACTTTCTGACTTACCCCTCCAACCTCCTGCTGACTAGAGAGGATAGACTAGTTCAGTCCTTCTCTTCCTCCTAACTGGCAATTTGGCATCCTGAGAATAATGCATTGATCTCCAGACAAAGAGCTTGCTTATTTGAAACAAAGACAATCAAAGAGTTGTGGAATAGAACTTTTTCCAAAGAAATTAGCCGAGAGAGAGTGACAGAACACAGAAGAGGTGACGTCCTGCAGGCTACTTACGGTGCGTTCATGGGCACGGGAAAAACCTTTTTCCCAGTTAAAACATTATCATTCACGTCACTTCATGTGGGGATAAGAGGTGGGAAACTGATATTCCTAGGTGGCATGAACTCACCATTAAACACCAACCTCACCCCAAACTTCCAATGTTTCTGTAGGCCTACCTCGGATCATAAGGATTTTTCAAAAAGCTTACATAAAATAATTTGCTTTTGTTTAATTCAATTTAGGCCTGATTAAATTAAAAATAATTAAAATGAATCAGAGTTAGTAGGCATCATTTTTTTTTTTTTTTTTTGGGGGTGTAGGCTATCAAGAGAACTGATCATGCGCTTGTTTTACTAAATTGCTGCCTTTAGGCTACTAAATTGTGCAGTCGTTTTACAAACTTGTGCTCTCATTTCACTAGATTGTGCGCATAATTTAGAATATTGCATGCTTATTTTAGGCCTACTTAGTGCGTTTGTTTTACTCAAACTGATTTTTTTCAATGCCCAGCCCATTAAATTAACACATCTTAACATGACAAGAAATTGTGTTGGGCCATCTCAAGCTATGCATTTATTTTTTACCATTTACTTATTACATAGAATATTGTAGGATATTAACAGGACGGATGGTAACAGGACTGATGATTTAATGCTAAATTGCTCATTTCTAGCTAACAGGTCAAGGCTAGGCAGGCACATGGTATGTAATCTGAAAGGTTATTACTTCTAGATATTGGTAATATCAGTGGCCTAATAATTGTTTATATGTACACTTTAAAAATGGTAACAGGACATGTATGCTGGCCCCTCTCTCACAACCCTGATAAAACATGAAAAAAAAGATATTTAAGAAGATAGAAACTTAGCCTTGCTTACACTGTGGAATTCACAGTCCTCTCAATGTCACTTAGGCCTTCTTAAAAATTATGTCACTTCTGGTTTGTACCATCATTTTATAGGGGTTTATGGTGATAGTAACAGGACTGATTTTAAATTAGGGGACAATGATTATTATTTTTTCTAAGAAAATATTAACCATTGCTTAACAATTACACTTGAGACAATATACAACTGTGAAAATTTTATCATTTTACCAACATTTTATAAAAGAGAAGTCCTGTTAAAAAAGAACAACGAGGGACAGGCCAAAATATAATATGTGATTTTAAAATTATATTTTATTGGCTTTTATTTGCTCTTTTGGGCCCTATTGATATGGCATATATAGTAATATTACGTTTTTTACATTAGGCCTATTTGTTGTTAGAGCAACTTTAGAACTGATTATTTGTTAGGGACACAAAAGGCACTCATTAGTGTGCTCACTTTATGTTAGGCTGGGCTAAATCGTGCATTTTACATAAATTAATCTACCGGTAATAGCCTAGTCTTAAAATGTGAGCAAGATTTAGTAAAACATGTGCACAATTTATTAAAATGAGCACACACTTTAGTAAAAACCTATATACAGTCTATGGTAAAAAACTACCGCACATTCTCTTGACACACACCCACAAAATATCTTGCAAATTGCAATGACACCTCCCGGGTTCCATAGGCTACTGTAGAATCTTTGAGTAACTTTTTTTAAAACTGATTTCAAATGTCAAATTCCATTCAGAAACCGTTGCTACCAATACCAGACATTTCCATAACTGTTACACTGAGACGGCTTATCACAAAGGTAACGTTAACGTTACAATTAACGTTAGCTTTTGAAATTATTGGTAGGCCTACTGTATATTGAGTTACAGTGTCACGATAGGCTATATAATTTGGATAAACTGTTAATCGTTGCTTGAAAATGTAGCAGCTAGCTTCTACTAGGCTAGATAATGTTAACGTATGCCTAGCTAACATGAACAGTTAGCTTCTAGGCCTAAGTTAACGTTAGCAATAATGTTAACGTTACCAACAAATCTATCAAAGCTAACATCAACTTAACGTTATCAAATCAATTAAGTTGATTACGATAACAGTTAGCTTCTATTATATATAAGCTTAGCCTATGGTTATAGACTGATATGTCACTTATATGATAATTATCGATGATAATTCGCTACCATTTTCCTGGGGTGATGGGGTCAGGAGTTTGATATTCCCACCTCGTGGGAATACAACCACATCATAAGCTTAGTGCAGAAGAGCTTCCTTAGCCATGTGTCATTCAATCATAACGTTAACTGACCAGTCGCTGTGCCAAATTGTGACTAAAATTGCGCTGAACTGCTCCTTTGCTACCCTATGCCTCTATCGTAACTCACCCTATTTCCACCGGTCCCGTATTTCCACCGTCTTGCGTGTATGTGTCACTTGATATCCATTTCTATACAAACCAAGACAGCGGACTCCTATAGAAATGACATTTTACCGTGACTCGAGGAGCTGTAAACAGTGTTGTAAGGCTGCATGTACACATCCGCTTGGAGCTCCAGTGGAATTTTAATTTCATGACGAGAATTCTCGGTCTAAGTGTTCATGTGCCGTTGAAACGGCGTAGATAGGCGACCCATCAGGCCAGCACTATAACTCCATATAACTGGTAAAAAAAATCGGATATTTCAGGCAGTAATCCGTTAAGAACCAAAACAGATTTTGTTCAAATCTACATACCTATGGCTACTGAAAAATGTAAGGTTAATTTAGAAAATGTTATTTTGAAGTGTTAAAAAACATCGTTGTTTTAGAATTTCCGAACAAAAGTGGTGATAATTGGGGGTGTTACGATATCAGCGTGATGATCAAACACCTCTCGCTTGTCTGTGAGGGTTGAGTTTTGTCAGTGTAGACTGACTGACTTAATGATTATAATCAGTCCTGGCTGACCTCTTACAAATAGACTCCATGACCTGAAATACTGGCCTTAAACTGGTTCATCAAACACTAACGTTAATCCATGATGGGAACATTTAGGATGAAAAGGATGGTTACAGTCAGGAGCCTATAATCCTCATCTCACCCCTAACTCATCCACCTCCCACTAAACCCTTTTTACTTAAATGATTTAAGACCCTAACTTCAGCCGCCTTCTGGCTACTTCACAGCTGATCCTGAATCACCAACTAGCTGGCCAAAGAAGCACTAGGTTGTGTGGGGGCATCCAGGCATAGGGAATCTTCTCACCAGCCACTCCCCCTCCCTGTCCCTGTCTTTCCTCCCCCTCCCTCCCCCTCCCTCCCTTTCCCCTCCCTCTCTCTTTCTTTCCCTTCCCTCTCACACTTGTGCCTGGTTCAGTCATTCAGAGCCCAGTGTGGAGGCTGATCACTCACACACTCGCTCCCACATACATGTGCTCTCCCTCTCTCTCTCTCGCACACACACATACTCTCATGCACACGCTCTCTCTTCTGTGCAGCATGTACAGGCTTCCCCATCTGACTGTCTGCCTGGTTGGAGCCCTACTGCTTATGCCTTTCTGCCGGGGTGAGTGCTGCAGTTATACTGACTTTAATGTGCAGAATGTATGTGTTTATGTGCATCTGAAAGATAGAAAGACTTGCTCTCAGCTGGGAAATAACTTTGAAGTTTACTTTTTTGCTGTCTTTGTGTGTTTGTGTGTGTGTGTGATTGACTGTTTGCTTGTGTGTGTGTGTGTGTGTGTGTGAGTGAGTGAGTGAGTGAGTGAGTGAGTGAATGAATGAAAGAAAGAAAGAAAGAAAGAAAGAAAGATAGATAAATGAAAAATGTCAGAGGAGAAAGTTTTGAAAGTAGAAGTTGGAGTGAGCTGGTGGTAGGCGTGTGCGGGAGAGTGTCTGTGTGAGTGAAAGTTGAGAAGCAAATAATCTATGAGCACGAGCTTGAATATCAAGTGTGTGTGCCAAGAGAACTCATGGAATATCTGCTGCCTTTGACCAGGCTGTCCTGCACTCCACAGCTGTATCTGTGTGTGTGCATGGTTAGTCGTGCACACCAAAGTGGTAGTGAATGAGATAAATCAGCTTGCTGGGATTAATGATCAATACTGTGATTTATAGTGGATGCACTTGCAAGGGTAACACAGTGTATGTGTGTTCTTGGAGTTTAGGTGACTTTTTGGTGTGTGTGTGTGTGTGTGTGTGTGTTTGTTTGTGTGTGTGTGTGTGTGTGTGTTTGTGTGTGTGTGTGTGTGTGTGTGTGTGTGTGTGTGTGTGTGTGTGTGTGTGTGTGTGTGTATGTGTGTGTGTGTGTGTGTGCGTGTGTGTATGTGTATGTGTGTGAGTATGCGTGTGAAACACTTAAATTAATGCCACAAATACAGAACTGTATGTTTTTCATTGAGAGCATTGACACAGAAACATGGCTGGAAATTAACCCCATCCCCCCCCCCCAACATTGATCACAGCAATGCAATATTGGCTCTTTAATGTGCTTTGATGAATTATGCTGGTCACATGTGGAAGTGATAGAGTGTTGGCCATAGGGCATGGTGGGGGTGGTCTGAACGCATATGGCCTGCAACATTCAGTTATCCCAAAAAGCTTTTTTTGCTGATCCGAACCCAAGCAAAATATTGACAAAATGTAAACAGGTTCTGTGTATCCACAGGGCTTTTAGGCAGTTGTGGGTCACAGCAGAGAGTTTCTCTCTCTCCCTCTCTCTCTTTTTTTTCTCTCTCTCTCTCTTCTCTCTCTCTCTCTCTCTCTCTCTCTCTCTCTGTCCCTCTCTGCTTCTCTTTCTGTCTGAATCTCACTCACTCTGGAGTGGTGTCAAGAGACAGAGACTACAGTCATTGGGACCACATAATCCCTGATCTGGCCCGGTGCACAGATGTTTTGTTTAGACATGTTTGTTGGCAGAGAGAGAAAGAGAGAGAGAGAGAGAGAGAGAGAGAGAGAGAGAGAGAGAGAGAGAGAGAGAGAGTGGGTGCATAACTATTGGAAGGACTTTACTGTTTCCCTTCATTTCCATCAGATCCTCCCCCTCATCTTTTGTTTTATCCAGCTGGATTCCTTTGAATGAAAAAGCGAGTGAGGAGAAGAGGTTGAGGGAGATAATGAATCAGTTTGGTTTGCAAAAGTGATTGTGAAAGATCTTTCATGTATCTGGCTTTCTAAGTGGTTGTGGAAAGTATTGTAATCATTAAAGATAACAAAGACATTGTGTAGGGCTTACTTACACAATGTAAGATGCGCAATGCAATTATATTTCATGTCTTGCATGCAAGCAATTACTAAAAATGACTTTGAACTGTACTTGGCATGTTTAGTTGAGCCAAGAGTTGAACAGCTTCTAAATTGAATAAAGATGGTGATCAAAACAGTTTGTTTTAAAGGCAAGTTACACAGTGTGCACACCAATAAATGGTTTTCATTATTGGTTTGTTCTCAGGAAATATCACCCACTCCTTTGCTGAGTTTGCAGAGGGAGTTCCATAACACTGGCTTCTTGTTGTGTGGCTCTGTGGTGTAATTGCAGGATAATGGTGATATGATGAGGGTTTTATCTTCTGTTATTATGGGGCGTACAGCTGCGCTCAGTAGTCTTGGAAGCTTGGCGAAGCCGGCGTCGGATTCTGATGGGACATGTCCAGAAGAGAGCGTGTTGTGGCTTGTGCCAGCAGAAGGGTTGATGCTCTCAAATTAATCAGCGAAACTGGGATAGGCTTAATGTGAAAGTCACACAACAGCTACCCAATCACATGTACCTTACTCTTCTCTCCTCTTTCTCTCTCTCTCTCTCTCTCTCTCTCTCTCTCTCTCTCTCTCTCTCTCTCCCTGTTTCCTCTTTCTGTTCTCATTCTTATTATGTCTCTGTTTCTCTGTCCGCACGTGTTTCCTATTCTCTTTTGTATGGATCCTGGGCTTCCATGTATTCTCTGAGCTGACTCATGAGTATGTCTCCACCTGATAACAATCACTCGGTGTTCTGGAGAGTCCACATAGGATTGGCCCAGGGCAGCGTCGCCTCCACACTCCATTGCATGAAGCTGCTGGACTAGCCAAACCCACAGACTCACAAAAACCTGGGTGGTGGTGATGACACACAGAGGACAACAGTGAAGGATGAAAGGCAGGAAAGTGCAATGTGGGTCAGCCAGGTTATGTGAAAATATGCTGGCTTGTGTGTGTGTGTGTGTGTGTGTGTGTTGGGTGAGTGGGTGGGTGGGCTGGGTTGATGCTTGTGTGTGTGTGTATGCATGTGTGTGTGGGTGTATGAGGGTGGGTGGGTGAGTTGACGGTTGTGGGTGTTTTGTGTAGGTGGATGAGACAAGTGCTGTGTGTAGGTTGAAGTGTTGGTGTGGTGGCCAGGGTAGCGGCGATGCAAGAGACTCTATAGGCAAAGACCTGCATTATAAGAAAAGGCTGCATGACATGATGGGATTGGTCCGTGGGCCGTGTGAACGGCTCCCCACCACTGGCCACACAAAGATCTCTCTCACTGGACCGCAAGCGCGGAGGAGACTCTCGTGCCAACACCAGCTCTACCTGCTGCGGGCTCTCACGCTGAAACCACAAAGCTGGCCCCATGCTCCTTCTCACTGGAAACACAGTTACTCATACTGTAGCTTACTCACTGCTTCAAGGCTTTGCCAGTGCATTTGGCATAGCGTTCTACACTCCTGCTGCTGAAGGAAGGTTTGAAAGCAACATATCATTTTATTTAATAGTTTGTTTAGATTGTTCTAACCTTTCATGGCACACAAGCCTTTTTTTGGCACACAAGTAGTGTTTTATAATTTGACTTGTTTGAAAAACGATTTAAAGGAGACTGCATGTTTTATACGGAGGTAGGATAGAGAAGATTTATCGTGGTAGAGGAGAAGACACCTGGTTCTCAGCGTCTTGAGCTGGCTGGCTCACTGATGCATGACACTGGAGACTGTTTCCTGTAGGCTGGCAGCCGTAGAGTAAACAGCGCACCGCCTCGAGTACGGCACATGGCCCGTGGCACTTTCCATCTGAGGAGACAATGTTTGTAATTAAAAGATTGTAGCTGATTATTGGTGGGGATCCAGGTGACTTTTCTGCAGCAGACCGCTCTTTTTCCCACGGCTTAGCAGTCATGTGAGACTGAGGCGATGACTCAGAGTGGATCTCATACCGTGCTGGACTGCAGGCTGCTTGCCTGAGTGCTTACGCATGTGCAGTGTGTGTGTGTGAGAGTGAGAGACGGGGGTTCTGAATTAACACTGGGGCATAAAGATCAAGCCAGGGAAGTGAGGTATTGCTTCTTCGTCAGTTGGGCTTGTGTTGTGGTTACCCTGAAAGAAGAATAGTGGCCAAGCTGTAAGCCGAGAGAGAGAGAGAGAGAGAGAGAGAGAGAGAGAGATAGTGACAGTGTGTGTGTGTGCAGCACTGTGTGTATGTTTATAAATATTCCTGTGAATGTATTTCCATGTGTGTGCTGTGCGTGCACATGCGTAAATGTGCTTCTGTAGAGTTGCACACGCGCGTGCTCAGAGGACATGAACTGTGTAAATGCAGTTCATGTGAATCGTGTTACTTCATTAACTTTGACTGGGTCATCATGCCTCCCTCCACTGTCCTGCATACACGGAACTGCATAACAGAGCAACACAAACTCTTATTCAGAAGCCTTCAAGCCTCTCATTCATTCACATTGCTTTTCTTACGCAGCCAATCATTGTAGTCTATTGCAGCTGTCATCCGTTTTCTTAGTTGCCAGTGTATTGGCCATGCAGTTGCAAGGAACAATGAGCAATCTCAGAACAGAAAGATAGAGAGAAAAATTTTACATATTAAAGAATGATAGAGAGAGAAATGGACAAATGATAGAGAGAGAAATGGACAAATGATAGAGAGAGAGAAATGGACAAATGATAGAGGGAGCATACAGTAGTTCAGATAAGCAGAGGCCTGTCTAGTGGCTAGCCCAGCCTGATGAAGGAGCAGCAACCCATCATGTAACACCAGGCCTTGCCCTGCAGTTAATGGAGCCCCCCCGGCCCTGTGTGCTTCCATACGTAAATCCACTCGCTCCTTTGGGGGTCTTTCCATGACTGCGGTCCCAGGATTTATTGGGGTCGACTCAAGTGGACTAGACCAGGCACGAGGGAAATGACTTGAAGAGTTATTCAGAGTTATTTTAGTATGTCCGAATGATCACACAAGCTAGGCAGCGGTTTGAGGCCTTTGGTTTGAGGTTTGAGGCATTTGGTGTCTCGTTTGATTAAATAACCTCCTATGGTAGTACTGCTTTTTTTACAGTTGGCAGTAAAATGAATAACAAAAGTCCTACACAACATCTGCAACTAATGGTAAAGCAGGCTTTCTGGCCATCATGCCCAGTCTCACTGAAAGAAAAAATAATGGACTTCTTCAGAAGAAGTTAAGCATTTCAGCAACTTCACTGTTTAGGGAAGCTCTTATTTTACGTTGACAAGCATTTATTTAAGGCATTACCTTGAAGATTTTGGGTAAAGTAACATATGGTAAAACTCATGACATTTATACACCTTGAGTACATTACCAGGACTGCATGGGATCCTGCTGTTATCTTTCAAGGATTCATTGAATCGCTTCATTGACAGTACCCGACTGTAGAAGTCATTCAGAAGAATCAGCCCCCTGTTTGGGAGGTTATTTATCCAGCTATGTCCTATGGTGAGGATGTGGGCTGCAGGGAGTCCCACTCCATGCCCTCTACATTTCAAAGGCCCGTCAGATGCAAAGACTCCTAATGGTCCAGATCCTCTTTACTGCGTATAGACCCTTTCAAGAGAGTTCCATTATCAGCATCATAGTTGGCCCCACAAGACTTCCGTTTTAACATTCCATATGTTATCTTAATGCAGAGGAAGTAGACTGGGAACCAAATAGAATGTTCAAGCATTGTTTTTGTTTTTATTGTTGAAAGGGTCCATAGGTCCACCATTGTGTTTAATGTCTCCATTTCCCTGGACAATAAAGACAGCAAAGGCACACTGGCTTTTTATAGCATGGATGGACAAGCACACTGGATTTTTTCCCTGGACTATCGCCTTAGTTCACACACGAGTCTGATGGAGAAGTGTGTGATTTGGCAGCTGACTTGTCAACCCCGGCGGTCTCTGTGCCTCGTGCCAGTCTTCCGTAGCTTAAGAGCCAAGTCCGGTCATGTGATGGTCAGTGGATGTTCAGTGGTGAAACTTGGTTGTTGGCAGACTATCTCAGACAGTCAGGTTTACTGCAAAACAGAATGATCTGGCCTCTTTGTCTGCACTTTGAAGTAGACATACTAGACCATGTCTTTAAAAACAAAACCATGAAATGTTCCATTGTGGTGTGCAATGTCATATACGTTAAATAACTTTATTTATACATCCAGTTGAGTAGCCATGGCTTGAATGACACTTGATTTGAAGTTTGTATTAATTGCAAAGCAGCCAGCAGAGATGTTATCGATATGATTCGCAGAGGCATTGAGTTGTTCTGCTGTTGGAGTGGATAAGGTCACCTGCGTGCGGTATCAGACAGCATCAGCTCAGCTGTTCCTGTTCCTGGCATGCTCCACTCTCTACACAGCCTCGCGCCGCGCCGCTGACGCAACCCTGTAGGCTATTATGTTTCAAACAATAAGCTCCGCTAAATGAAGACAATCTCATACACTAACGCGGTCCTGACACAGGGTGTCAGAAATGTTGATTATTTGAATAACTGACCTTTACCCCATCGTTTCTGACAAGGTTTGCTTTTGTGTGCCCTTTTCGAGCTGTCCGTCAAACCCGTGCTGAATGACGGACGGTTTACATGAAAGCAGAATGGTGACTCCTCTGGGTCAAATCGGCAGTTGTGTTCTTCCAAACTCTCAGCTCTCAGAACTCAGAATTTCTCGTTTCTCGTTTCTCGTTTCTCGTCTTTTTGTTTTTTTCACCCAATTAAGCTGCCCATGTGAATAAAGAACACTTGAGAAGGCTTTGGAAGGGGAAAAAAAAATAAAACAGACGTAAACCAAACCACATGGTATGACTTCGTTGCTCACCGTGAGAATCTGGCACGGAGTCCCCTCAAGGACTCAGAATTAGAACACATAATTGGACGTGGGTGTAATATCCTTGTTAGTCCTCTCAGGAGGTACCACATTACCGTAGCAGTTTAGGTTTTTTAGTGTCAGTGAGGGGTCGATTTCTGGCATCCGCGAGGGTTTGATGATGGCCTACAGAATGTGTGTGTTTTGCCGTGACAGAGAAGGCGGTTCTGCTAATATCCTGCCCTGCACGTCTCTGCTTGCCCTTAATAAACTCTCCCTGCCTCTGTTGCTTTTTCCTCCGCAGCTGAGAGCGACTTTGAAGAATATGACACCACAGCACTCTACGAAGACTATAATGCCACCTTTGAGTATAGCTTTTACAGTAAGTTTTTCCAAACGCTCAATCCACAGGACTGTCTCCAGTGCTCTGAAGGCTTTTGTGGTTTTACACCATGCCATTCCAGGCCACATATGCACATGTTTTTAACTTAAAACCAAGCTCTGCAGCAGCTGAGTTGCAGTAGATTCCTTATGCCTCATGAGAATTGTATTATTCTGTGACATGAACACAGTTCTGCATGGTGGAAATAAAATGTCTGAGGGTTTTAACTCAGCATTTATAGCTGTGAGAGGGAGCGCAACATGACTATTTGCTTCACCACACAGAATTGACTGAAATTCCTCATCACTGCTGCTGTCACTGAGTCCTTGAATAAAGCTAGAGAATGTTTGTTTTGTAGTTTTGTTGTGTTATATTGCTCTTCTGATTTCACGACACTCTCCTCCAATCAGGCAACTCGAGCGTTGATGATCTGGACAAGTTCCTCTTGGAGGCAGGGGACACAGGAGATGTGGAGCCAGGCACAGATGTCACCCCGACAGAGGAAGTGACCGAGGGAGAGGAGGTGGAAACCGTGGAAATGGAGGACGAGGTGACCATCACCAAACCCCCAACCTCACGCCATATTCCCACAGATGAGGTAAGTTGTGCTTCAGCCAACACCCATCTGGCCAAACTCATGCTCTTAGTTTCAGTACTTTAGCTTGACATTTGACGGATGGCTATTAAATACTACTTAATTTAAACTAAAATTGTTTGAGGATGTTTGGTTTTTCCATGCATGCAGTTGTGAATTGTGATAAAAGCCACAGTAATGTGAGGAAAAACACATCAAGACTTTTTACCCAATGCAAAGAAAGAAAACAGAAACTATGAAGGAGTCTTAATCACTCCTCTAGTCAAAGTCACAGTGACCTCTGTAAGTGATGCTTTCTTGATGGTTGGAGTGGGAGTGAATTGGGGGAGTGGTGTGGGACTCCTGACAGCCTGAAGAATGCACAGTGAGCCCGACATGAATCATTTCAATGCCCCATCCATCAAAGCCTATTACAGAGAAACCCACTAACAAAAGACAGCCTTATTAGGAGTGTCTCTCTCCAGAGAAAATGTATGTGAGACAGATGACTTATTCACACATTTCTGGCAAGTTTTCTTATTAAAGGAGGTTGCGTGAGTGCTATTCAGGTACATCTGGACTCCTTCAAATACAGTATGTTATACTCCCCAGTCCACAGTCTTGTGGGAGCTTATGTATTGTGTATAAATCAAGGAGAATTGCTAGGTTAATGTAATTTATGTGGGCAATAAGACCTACTCCTTTAACAGCAAATGGAGTCTAAATGAGCCAGGGAAAGGGGCCTTCACCGCAAACCAGAGCTCTTCTGCTTGTTGATTGTTGATATGGTTCCCACGAGGGGCCTTTGTCTTACTCTTGGCCAAGTGCTCAATGAAGACACAAAGTGTTTGAGTGGGCTATAGATGTAAGCAGGTGGGTCCTGTTGCAGTTATGCTACAGATCCCAGTGAAAGCCCCATCTGCTTCATATCCCAGCGTGAAGCAAGGAAAGCTAAACAAACAGCGCTGGCTCTAGCAAAAGCCTTCACAGTGATGAGACGGAGGGGGGTCATTAAGGATGCAGATCCAGTACTCTGGTATCTTGTGTGTGTGTGTGTGTGTGTGTGTTTCTGTGTGTGTGTTTGTGTGTGTCTGTATGTCTTTACTTATTGTTTTGTTTGTGTGTGCTTATACAAACAGTGTATTAACATACCTCAGCACTCTGATTTACAATTGTTTTCTTTTGTTGTAATTATTTTGTTTGTGTCTTATATTGCATTAGCGTGTGTGTGTGTGTGTCTGTGTGTGTGTCTGTGTGAGTGCGCTGCGTGCGTAGGTGCATAGTTATCAGAAGAGACCGTGTGTCACACAGTGCCCATGTAAACATTAGAGGGAGAATCTCTCCAGAGTAAACCACAGCACTCCACCTCCTGCTCTGTCAACCCAAACAAACTCTCGCTCCCCTGCCGCCTTAGCGTACTAGACCAGTCTCGTTCGTGTCTCTGTACTAGTGCATGACAGAGGGAGGACGTCCTCTGTGTGTGGCAGCTGCAGCTGCAGCACCACTGAAAGGGCAATAATCACTTTGTGGGCACTCAGAGAACTTAAGATGTCAGAATTGTATATGTAAACAGTCACGGTTCACTAACAAATGTGACCGTTTTTTTTTCTCTTTGTTGGTTTGTGCCACATACTTCCTTTGAAAGACATTCTGAGGGAATTTCGTTGCACATGCATGTGGGCACACGCACGCACACACACACACACACACACACACACACACACACAAAGTGTCATAAATATGTACAAACACATGCTACCCTACAGAACAATACTCTCACTGATTCTACATTGCTATGAGTTTTTATATTATTTTTCCTGTGGCGTCTGCTCAGTCTAGTCTGCTCTGAAACCCGCTGAGCATTGTTCCCTTTCTGACAGTTGTTCCCTCCCTGGTCTTTGCAGGCGTGCAGGACTACGTCTCCCTGTATGCTGGTTGCTCTGGGGCTGATCTCACACCAGTTGGCCAGACTTCTATGATCAATATGACCACGACACAGACCCACACACACATGGAAATGGTGAGAACATTATGCACAGAATATATAAATATGTTTAATATATTGCTTCTACACTAAAACAGTATGCTCTTACATGCTGAATAAAATGTGCACCTGGGCATAAGTGAATGACACACACTGGGGATTGGGGAGACATGCTTTAGACTATTGTCTGAATTCCTGATGTCCTCTGGAAAATATGATGAAATAAATAATGCAGATGGTTAAGGCTGCAAACAGAAATGCTCCAACTCTGGCATAGAAATATTGAGCATGAGGCCCACTAAATAGTGTCTGCACATTTGTGTGTGTGGGTTCTGTGCATTTTAAATTAGTTGTTGGTAGATGCAGCTTCCAATGTAGCCACCAGAGGGTGCTGTACTCCTATAAGATACAGAGCTGTAGATTGGTGGCTCTGAGATAAAAAAGAAAGGGGGAAAAAAAAACCATTCTAAATGCTTTGTGTGCGCTCACCAACAACAACGTACATTGAGACTAACCCAACCCCAACAACACAACAAGTATGTAGTACCTGTGAGCCCATTTCTGGGTTTGAAATACTGATTGGTCTGACGTAAATGTAGTATTAAAACCATATGTGTGGCCATGTGTTTGTTTTAGATCCTTCAGAAGAGAGATTAGCATGGAGGACTCACAGTCACGCACGGACACACACACATCTTTGGAGGACAGGAAGTGATGTTCCTGTTGTTCCTGAAACACTCTGAGCCAACTGAGTCCCACACCCCGACCCCCGACAACTCACACACACACACAACGCCCACTTCATTCCACTCCACTTCACTCCACTCTACTCCACTCTACTCACAAACAAACTGCCCTATTCAAGTCCGAGACCTTAGAAAAAAAAAAAAAAAAAGTCACTTTGTCCATTCATGACCCCACACACGTCATACAGCCTCCCTGATGTTTGCTTTTTGGGTCAAGGAGCTCCATGAGTTCACAGCATTCCTGTGCCAATCGCTGTCTGACCGGGTGGACGAAGCGTGAGTTAATTAAAAGGTCCCTGGGCTTCACACGGAGGAGCTGGAACACAAAACTGCCCGTGCGCCACCACCAGGTCAGGGACCAGGGAAACAGCACAACCTGTGGTGGAAAAGGGGTGGGGATGATGCGGTGAAGACTCTTAATTTCCTGTCCTCAGAGCGGCAATCTAAAGCCTTTCTGCCATCAGATCAGTCATTTCATGCTCCTGTGTCAGATGGTGGCAAGGATTTAAGACACATATTGGTTTATTAGTGAATGCAGCCCAGCAACAAGAGATGTCTCCTTGTACTTGTCGCTGTCTTGCCGTCCAAAAGGTCTCAACATCCAGAAGAGATAGTATCTGTGTGTGTCTGTGTGCCCATGAATGCGCGTGCGTGTGTGTATGCGTGCGTGTTTGTGTGTGTGTGTGTGTATGTGTGCGCGTGTGCGAGCGTGTGTGCGTGCGTGTGTGTGTATTTGTGTGTGTGTGCGTGCCATGTTTGTGTGTGTTTTTGCTCACAAACATAATTGACAATTCTGTTCATACTCATACTGTAGCAGTTCACATAGCATTATTTAAAAAAGATGGTCTTTACACCCAAGGGCTCCACAACTCTCCTTCCAAACAAACACCATTGCACTTCTATATATATGTTGTCTTTACTTACCCTATGAAGTTTCTGTTTTACATGAATTTTGTAAGTGTTTTGTATACAGTGTATAAATGTATAATAAGACTGAGCAGAAATATCTTTTACAAAAGAGTGGCAGTCTTTTCAAGCCAAATGCACATTTTAAACAAATTGCGACAGGTTGTTAAGAAAGATTATTTCATTTAGAATTGTTGTTTATAATATTGAATGAATGTTCAAATAAATATTTTCACATTAAGTTTGTTTGATATTGAAATTGTTTGATGACATTATAAATATATTCCAAATAGATCAATATATCATCAAATAGAGGTCAAAAGAGGTCATTACAGACTGCTGCAGTGTTAATATCCACTTACACGTAGAGATGAGTGTAATCTTAGTTCAAATTGTATTCACCAGTACCCAATACTTAATGTGCTTCTCTCAATGATTTCATATGAATGGAGTCGGTTTCACAATTGACATCCAACTGTGAGAACATGCTGCTTTCAAGCGTTTGAGTCCTCGTCAAGTGGAGCTGTTCAAAAGACACTGTATAATGATTCATCCCCAGGCACAGCAAGGAGGACCTTTCAAGCTCTCACTCTTCTGTTTCCAGCACCACAATTCTCTGTCTTTCCCCCCAGTTCATGCTGAGATGAATTGCTGAAGGTTTCATTTCTCCTGGCTGCCCCTGGTTAGCATATATTAGGTTATTAGTCGCTCTGCACTCACCACACACGGAGACCGAGGTTAAAACGTGTCTGGAGATGGAATGATTAAAAAGCCCAAATGTCATGGAGCATTTGTATCCTGTGTTGACGCTTTTTGTGCAAAAGTTAAATTATGCATGATGCTCCGGCTGCATCAAGCCAGAAAAACGTTGGAGTCAATAGGTTGCGCAGTGAACACAGGGATGAGGTGTCGGCAGGCATTTAAAAACAAACAAAGCCTAAGGTCAGGAAATATGTACCCGAGACGGTTCGCTGATGTAGAGTCCAGATTAACAGGTCAGGCTGGCGGCAATCAGCTCTCTCCATCACAGTTGTTACCACTTTAGGGCCTGTAGTATCAAGCAAAATTAGACATCATCGCCATACCCATTCATCTTACTCCGAAACTGTCTGGCTAAAAGACTCCAATAGTTTGGCCTGTCTACTCCCCAACCAACTTGAGAACTGTAACAGCTCTGAATCTCATGTAAAAAAAAGAATTGTCCAAACAAAAGAAGCGCATTGCCCTGTACCTGTATAACATGCACAAATAAAGAACAGTTAGGCCTAATCATGTATTTGATGATGTTATGTGTGTCACCCAATACGGAGGACAGGAGCATCAACAGAACACCATCTAAATTGCTTGAAGAAACCAAGTAATGAAGCAAGCAAGCAAGCAATATATCTTGAACACTTAACAGGCTAGATTATGCTGTAGTTGAAAAAGTATGCAACAGTTGTTCCTATCAGACGTATATTAAAAAGCATTTGTGTCTGTGTCTATGTGTGTATGTGTCATAATATCAGTGACCAAACTTGGATAGCCTCTCCACTGACCAGTTCCTTGGGGTCTGATCTCAATGAACCAGTACCATAAATATTTTATGCATATGTTAACAGAAGTAAATCTCTCTCATTCACTCTCACACACTCTCTCTATCTCTCTCTCTCTCTCTCTCTCTCTCTCTCTCTCTCTCTCTCTCTCTCTTTCTATGTGTGTATCTGCACCACAAGGTTACTTTAAGCCCCTGGTGAGCTTGTGAAAAATGACCTGACATTACGGTGATGCGCAGGTTTTCAGGCCAAAAGCCACTGAATAATGCAGCGAGTCCCTGGTCCCTGTAATCACAAACTCTCTCTCTTTCGCTCTCTC
Source organism: Alosa alosa (assembly GCF_017589495.1). Classification (NCBI taxonomy): domain Eukaryota; kingdom Metazoa; phylum Chordata; class Actinopteri; order Clupeiformes; family Clupeidae; genus Alosa; species Alosa alosa. The sequence goes on from NC_063208.1 coordinate 12,546,987, forward strand.
TCTCTCTCTCTCTCTCTCTCACACACACACACACACACACACACACACACACAGAGAGTTTGCATGCAAAATCTGATGAATGCCTAACACATTCACAAATACCCACAAAACCAGTGTGGCACATACAAACAGACCCACAGGCAGTACACACATGTTACTGCAGAAAACATACACACAGGCAGCCCTCCACACACACACACACACACACACACATCAATCTCAAAACTGGGTGCTACGTAAGGATGATGCACTATTCCAGACTCCAGATCTATCAGTGTCTGCTTGCCATGGCCACACACGTACCCCCAAGAAAAGTTCAACTTTTTCACACTACTGATGACTAGTTCATGCAATATTTTCAGATTCCAAAATAACTCTGTAACCTTTCTACTTGAACAAGTTGTGAAATTATGATTTAAAGTTCAAGCAACTCCTTGTACTTGCCAGATAAAGTTATTTGGCATACTGTTGCTCTAAGCGTGTACTATGTGTTCCTGGCTGCTGGTTAGTCTTTAACTATTAACAATTCTTGAGGGTTTGGCACAGAATGTCTTATGCTAAACTCATTCTTGTTTGAAATTTCAGTCACACACAGGTATTCATACAGATAGCTAGCTATGTTGTATTCTAGCTTGATTAAACTTCTTTAGCCTCAAAGCTTTCCTAGTAGCGATAGAGGAATGCTAACTGCACAATGTTTCACAGAGTTAGAGAATCACAGGCTGATTTAGGCCACTCAATAGGCAATTGAGTGTTAGCAAATTAACAACCTCAATATCAGGGGCTGCAGTGTATGGATGCAAATGCAAGGGATGGCGCCAGATCCTGTCTAGTTTGGAGAGATCAGGACCTTGGGTAGAATCCACAGAAGATGATTCACTCTCTGAGAACATGGAGGAGAAATGCAGAAGTGATGCTATGGGCAAACAGCATCATTGCAAAAACTTTTGCAACTCATAAATGTGTTTTACAGACCCCATGATATAATAATGTGGTACCACCATTCTTTTTTTATTTAAAGTTTAATTTAAAGTTTTACCACCATAAAAATGTGGTAAGAGAGTATGCTGTCATCAATAAAAAGTCAGAAATAGCTTTTGTTATCAGAATCAGAATTAGTTTTATTGGCCAAGTATACTTACGTACACAAGGAATTTGACTTTGGTAGGTGTTCACTCTCTATACATTAAAGAAATAGACAAGTAGTAGTAACAAATAGACATGTAGTAGTAACTTTTACATTCGGTCGACAAATAGTAATATAGACACATACAGTACTATAGAATAGAGACAACAATATATATATATAGGCACATATCAACATAATATACGCAAATATACAAATAAGACATTATACTGCTTAAACTAATTATTCTTGTAGGAAGCCTGTTTGAAATGGATTTAGTTATCAAGATATTCTCAAAAATGGTCAGGCAGGTTTTGATGGCCTTGGACTGGCCATCATGGCAAACATATGGCAAATAGGATTTTATTTGTCACATACACAGAGATACTGTTATGTAAAATATATAGTGAAATGGCATTTAGCTGCTCAAATGTCCTGTGCAGAGGTATCCTGAGGGATCACCAACTATTTATTAGGATAAAGAAAGATCTAGAAAGAATTTGATAAATAGATTTAGAGAGAAAGGGGTGAAAAGTGCACTGTGTGTAAGCGCAGTATTGCAAGTCCATGTAATGTAGTTTTAAGAGTGTTATGATTTTTCGGGATGTGACTTATATAAAATACTGCTTCTATCCTGTGCAAGTATGACATTAATTTGATTCAGGATTGTTCATCTAAATATATTACTGTAAATTTAGATGTTACAGTAATACAGAATACAGAAAGTATACCTAAAGTATATAGACATATACTGTAGCACAGGACCATTTTTCATTCCATTGCAGGAACACACCTTCAGGTAACATGGGCAAAGAGTTAAATCTTTATCTTGAGTAGGACAAGAATGGAATAGCAATAGGCTACTGAGCTGTTTCCTTGGTAATTTCATGAATGGGCTTCAATGGCCATGCTACAGATGTCTTGTAACCACACACAACCTGTCAGTTTTATGGATGTCCACCAAGAGCATCAGCAAAATATTTTTCATTTCTCCTGTGATGACAGTTCTGATGATAATGTTTGACGTTTTTTAGTCTATACTGTATATGTATATGTTGACTAAATGTTTTATTCATCTGATATTAACCTTGTGTGATTTATGGGTAAGCATGATATACACATGAGCAATCTGTGTGCTATGAAGAGGACCTCTCTTTCTAAATATGTTTATGACGTTGATTTATTCTTTCAGATTCGTCATGATTAAATGGCAATGGGCAGAGCCTATAATACATATGGGGCCATAGAGCTTCCTAATCTCTCTCCTATTGGTATGCTACCGGTGGTGTATGGAGGATATGTTGATATAGTTAACAGACTGCAATAAGCCACCTTGTAATGGCTTTTCACAGGTTTCTACAGCCATTCAAAATGTGTCATTTACCTTGACAATCCTGCATGTTTTGGGAAGTTCAGAAGAAATTTGTTTCTTCTACTTTAACTTTTCTTGCTACTGTCAATGTTTGCTCTTTGGTATTTAGGATCAGCGATATCTAAACCCAGTCTAGAAATTCCTTGATGCAAAAACAGTATTCATTGTGGTAAAACTGGGTGCGGTACCTCTTGTTCAGATTCCTGGTGGAACGTACTTAATAAAAGATGACACAGGGTCCCAACATTTGTAATGGGTCCCCTGCAAGTAAGCTCTTGTCAACACCATTTGTATCGTGTATCGGGGTTAGACATGCAGAACTCCAAACATGTCACCACAACAATGTGTGATTAATATGGCTGATCTTCCCCACTTCAGCATCACTTACAGCTGTGAGACCTCCTGGGTGAGGAGGCAAATCAACCTGTGCTGAGGGCCCAGCAGGAGGGCTGGATCAATGCACCTCATTTAATTGCTTTTCTCATTTTAGTGGTCTCGTTTAAGGCTTTGTCCAACAGAATTGCAGAGAGGGATGAGATGCAGGTCAGCACTGTGACGCCGCAAATCCGGTCAGAGGTGTGTTGGTGTGATTTTTTTTTTCACTACACAATGAGTTTCCATGACTTCCATTGGTAGTAGCATGACAGACATTTGTGTCCCAGGGGTGCATAAACATACAATCAATACTCTTTTCTGAAGAAGAACGTCTATTTGTCAGCAGAATTCCCTTGGCAAGAGTTTTAGATTGCAAAGTGTTGGTCTTTGCGAATCCGTCTTTGCGAATTCGTCTTTGACTGCCTTTTTTTCATTATTTCAGTGGCTGATTGCAAAGTGTTTAAGCCAGCTGTCTTTGGTTGTCTCTTTATAGCTCTATACAAAAGGTCAGATGTGAGACATTTGACAAATTATTTGGGTGATGAGAGATGCGCCCAAATATACATTTTTAAATGAACACTATCAGTGGTAAAATTTTAATGAAATATGATGATATCTATAAAGGTGAACTTTTCACTAAATATCTATGATGGTTGATTTTTGTTTTTATGTGATCTTCCTCTGATCAACAGCAAACACTAAAGGCATGTTTTTTTGCACCATTTGTTGCAAGAGTGAGGTATTGTGTGGTTGTGAAGAACATCATGTTTTATTGATAAAACAGTACACCATTGTTTCAGTGATGCATTGAAAAGAAGTCCATGGTAGCCCTTAATTTAATCACCATCTCATTGAAAAGGTCCATGAAGGTCATTTTCACACCTTTGCAAGGGGCTGGCGTCAGGACACTGAGAACGCAGAGTCTCTTGTCCTTGGCAGGTGATATAATGAGACAGGTTTTCGCGAGAGTCCTGCTTTGTAATGAAGCCTTGTGCAACTTGGCCATGTCAGATACAATGTCATGGAAGACGTCATAGAAATAGCTATCTGGAACTCTCTTTTGTGCAATAAAAACAGTGCAGTAGTCAGACTGGGTCTGACTAATTTTCTGGAGAAAATTAACCTTCTTAAATACCACCCTGAGACTAATTCATATTTTGTGGGAATATTCAATGTGAAATTCTTATTCGATCAGCTAATTAATAAAGTGTTCAAAGATTTTCAGAAGGATCAGACCATGATGCACTAACAAGGTCATCGTCAGGAGCAAAATTGGTGCGCTGGATTAAAATATTTTGGTTATACAGTGAGACATAGACAATATCTCTACAAGTTGGTTATGGTGATAGATGGGCAGGTCGGCATTTGCCATTGTTCATGTCAGGGGGGAATGCGCTTCCCAGTGCGAGCCTCTATTAGGCTACATCTCTCAAGGCTCTGCAGATGAGTGCCTCGGAAATCCTGTGCCTGCCTTTCCGTTCCTAATTGTCCACAAAGGAGCGCCATGTGCGCATGACGCACCAGGAAACGCAAACGCGCGTAATGCCAATGGGAAATCCAAAAAGATGTTTTTCAACTGGGCTTCTTCTCTCATTGTCCTTCAGAAGGTTTATCATCTCACCAGTCGATCTATACACGACAGAATATGCCGAGAGCTGTTTGAAAATAGCAAGTTGGGAAAAGTACCTGAATGCGCTATCCTACGCTTGAAGGCTACCTCGACTCGACTCTAGAGGTCTGGAGGTCATGAGCCGATGTTTTTCAGCAGTTCAGCTTTGAAAACATTTTGCAATCACTGGCTTTAACGAAGGCAAGATTCGTGTATGAATGCAAATCTCTCCACATTTTCACATCACATTTACATACATAACAAACCACCAAGAAAGAGGAAGAAAATGAGATAAGGAACATCCAGTTAACTCAAAGGCCTGGCTATAAACATACACTTTAGTGAAATCGGAAACCTACATTATGTTTGTTAAGCTATCTAAATAATCTATGAAATCTCATGCTATGTGTGTGGTGGACACTTCCCAGTCTGTTCTGTGGTTATTTGCATACATGATACTTAGAAAACATATTTCACTTTCATGTCTTAATGCGCCTTACCATCTTATCTTCAAGCGAATTCATCTTTCAGGACGTAGATTCTTCACCTTTGAACAATGACAATAATAGATGTGTGCCATGAGATCTCCGCCTCTACCGTCATGTGTCCGCTTCCATTATTTATTTATGTATTTATTTATTTACCTCCGTTGACCTAGAGACGCTTTCTCACCCAATTCAAGGAAAGAAAAAAACGCCCTTAAGAGACAGTGCTGATGACGTTATTCGCGTTAACGGAGGAGCATCTCGGGTCTTGCACTGTATAAATAGGGAAAGTTTCCCAGCAACACGGCGAGTTGCAACGCAGAAGTACAGAGGAGCTGAGGTACAAGAACAAGAAAGAGGAAAAGCCACAAGCCATCAAACAATTGGAAAGAAATTATCCGGTACTGCACTTTAGTCTAATTCGTCACGCGTCTACGTCTGCAAGCATCGATACCATGGACAGCGCCAGAGTAGTAGTGTACATTGGGGTCTGCCTATCGGTCCTCAGCACTGTTTGCAAAAGTGAAATGTCACCTGAAAACCGAATCTCTGCACAAGATGAGCAGTACCAATTGGGCTACGTAACCAGGGACTTGGTAAGAACACCTGTTACTTCCTTATTTCTAAAACGCGGCGCTAATGTTTTCGTGTTTAAACACACTGAAATGTGCATTCCTTGTTTACTTAATTCCATAATATAAATGAAATCTGAGGCAATTATGATGCATTAGGTATGCATTGCTAACAAATCAAGATGCTGAACATGCACAATGATGCACAACTTTTCGGTGCTAATGTCTTAACATATGAAGTCACGTTTGAACTTGGAATGGAATCATCAATGTGATTATTTTCCTCTCCACTCAGGCTGAAGCACTTGAAGGGCTTTTGGAGGGAGAACAAGACAACAGAATATCGCTGGAGAAAAAAGCGAGTGTCATCCCCCGGGTATGGAAGTGGTTTTAATATCATTCATAATATTTGTGTATGAATGTGTTTGCAAGTCTAAGTTCAAACTTGTTAATTGTTCTTTGGCAATGTTCCTTCGGGTAGCAGGTTGTTTACAGTCAGAATTACCTCTACAAACAACAACGTCTCTAAAAGTTCAAAGCGTTATTGTCAGAAACTGTAAATTATATGGCCATATATGTGTGTGCGGTGTGAGCATATAACCTCATCTGTGTTGGTCTCAAGATAACTTTGTTTCATTTCTGCAGTGTGATGTGGGTGAGCGTTGTGCTATGAAGCACGGGCCCCGAATCGGACGTCTTTGCGACTGCATGAGAGGCACCGCGTGCAACACCTTCTTTCTTCGTTGCTATTGAACTGTACTTGGCCATTGCTGTCATTGTGTGATTGTGAAACATTCTATGAGACCAGGTTCGAAGATAAGCTTTCAGTTTGTTAACTGTTATATTCGTGAATCTATTTGCATGTGTTATTTTCTGTGAAACATTGCCTGGAATCGGTAAACAATGATTAGATGGATTTATTTTATTTAATAAAAATGTAAACGAACTTAAAAAATCCTGTCTTTTTTGACTCAATAAACGATAATTCAATACATTTTACATTTAGTGAAATTATTAGACTTGGAATAGATTTCTTTGATCTTAGATGGGGACGAGTGGCTTTTAGGCTATGTCTTGGCTATGTCTATGTAAACGGCAGGGAGTTGTCAGGAGTTTCGTGGTAATGCCAAATATTCTTTATTTACTGGTAATGCTTTTGCAATACGCAATGTATTCATTGGCAGTGCTGCGGAATGCGACCGTGAGCATTTACACAGTAGTAAGCATTAGTGGCTGGTCTATCCACGCAACAGTACAGGCCTATGTTCGCTTTTTTCTTGATGAGATCTTCTTGTCCGAAATCAATCACTGTAACAAATAATTGGGACAGGGGTCGTAATCTTCATGAGAGATGAATTTCTCATTATGTATGGACCATGGGATATCAGGATGCATTACAAATGTGTAAATGAGAAACTTAAGGAGGATATTTGGCTCATGCTCAGTGAGGAGGTATAGCCTACTGACCTTTCAGGTGCATGCCCTCGTAGCTTCCATTAAATTCCTTGCATGTCAGAAAAACATCTTGCACATGGAGTAGCTAGAACATTTTAATATATTTTCAAAATATGATATCATATATCAAAGACGTCTTCCAGGGTGTTTTTGTCTTAGTTCAACGGTCAAGTTGACCTGACGTTACTATTCAAAGCGGCTTAGCGAAGCGGAAATGATCATTAGACTACTGCACGTCGTCAAGGATTAGGGTATGTCTAAATCTAAAGACGACCAGGACTATTGCACGAAATAGAAAACAGTTGCACTGATAGGCTATGGATAAAAAGTCTAGCTAAAATTCAGTCGTTAGAACATACCTATTGATTAGTTCAGCACCTTGGAGAGCAACCGACAATCGCCAATTCCGAAAAAAGTAGGATTTTTGTGCCTCTGCTCTACCACGAAACAAACTTCCAAGTCCACGCACCGGAGGCTATGTCTAAACTCACATTACTGTCATTGTCCTTGTCATTAGTTTTTTATATGAACTCACAACTTTCCGAGGTAGAGGCAAGAATGTCAGACGATATGATGGTTCAAAAACCACACCTTAGCAAGCCACAGGCATATGAGCATCTGGTGAGTAAAACGTAGCCTTATAGCCAAGCCAATGCAGCCTACATTAACAGCATACGTGTTCCAGTTGTAAGTCATGTGGTCGTTATATAAGCCTAGGCTACTTCTTATATCTAACATAGCCTACATCTATTAACTATTCTAAATAAGATAATTAATGGATATTTGGCACCATATCATGAAATATTCTGCTTCAAGCTATAGCATAGCTTGTTGACATTGTCAAGAATCGAAATTGAGTCAGAAAAGTAATTGTTGACACAAGAAAACTGCCATTTTAATCAAGAATTTAGCCTATCTGACATGACCTTAGCCTGGAATAGACCAATTGGCAGGAAGCTTGTGTCTGAAATAGAGATCATTCCTTTGCTCGACGTAGGACCTATCAAGCATGTATAGGAATATGATTTGGACGCTGCACCTAAAACAAAACGTTACACAATTCAGTTCTCTAATGAAAGGGGTCACTAGATTTTGGAGATGTTTATGGGCGAGCAGGTTGATGACAGGACATTGTCTGAGTCCGTCATCATTTCATTCAGGTATTCTATTTCAGGATGAAAATCCTAGCCAAGGTCGGAAATTTCATCCAGGACCCTTCAACCAACTTGAGAACAAGTTTAACCGTCTCCCGGGTGTTTGCACGAGAATACGTCGACGAAGGATACGAATTCTGGTAAGGTGTGCTCTAGCATTGGACACTTCATGAGTGTTCAGCTGTAGATTATTATCAGTTGTTTTGTCTACAAAGTCATTATTTTGAGTTGGGGCGACACCTAGTGGTAATCTCGATAGCTCTACGTGTCCTGCCGTTACCACATTAATAGGAACTTTTAATTGCCTTTCAGTGCAACGTGGAAAAATACTGCTCTGTGAAGCATGACAACAAACATGGTCAAATATGCCCATGTCCACGAGGATCGAGGTGTGGCCAATTCTTCTTGAAGAGCCTATGATCTTGTTTCAAACCACACATGGACACACCAGTATTTTAGTATTGCCTGCCATGTTTGTGTTGCTATAAACAAAGCTATAAAATAAAAACATAAACAAGTAGTCAGAATATTCAGTTTTCATAAAACGTGTAGTAATACACTGTTTACCTGCAGATGGCACTCCATAGCAAGGGGAACATGGCATGGTGCACTCAGTCTGGCATTTACATCTGTTTGTATGGTGGTGTTGCTTACTTCTGCTTGAGCTACAGTCTTCAAAGTGAGAAGGCTCAATAAAACTTTCATACTGTTTGTCTGTGTTTGAAAGTGGTCTAAAGTGGGAGACAGTTGGAGAAGGAAAGAGCTTTCTTCTATTTTTGCCAAATGTAACCTCAGCAGCAGACTTCTAAAAAAAATCACTTACAAATAATTTAAATATACTATTTTGTGAGGGTGACAACCTTCGGTGTTGTGCTTGAGATTTTGAGCTGAGTGAAAACTACAACACCTCAAGCAGTTAAAGGGACACCAGGCAAGCCTGATGCTTTTTCTCTACGAAACTCCCCCTCGCTCGGTCTGAAGCCCTTTTCCTTTTCTTTGCATCTCCCGTCAAGGGTTTTCGCTGCTTCTTCGCCGGCTCTGCCATTATACACACGTTTGCAACAATCGCTAGCGTTTCGTTAGCCTGTCTTTGTGCTGTGGATGCAGGATGTAAACTGATCCTGCTTCGGTCGGCAGGTACGATACACTGAACTTGCAAACGGGATATTCTTCCTACAGGCAGTAGGGGCGGGCGAGAGTCTTCATTCGCCCTGTAATGAGTCATTTAACCATATACCGACTTACGAAGATGAGTAACGAACACGAAAACGTTGCCAGGTGTCCCTTTAAACATATAAGAAGTCTAAAACAGATGCCAAAGCACTTGGATGATACTCATGATAAGGCGAGGGAGTTTCAATGCAAGAGCACTCAGACACTATTCTATGCTTTGTCCTGTTTCAGTCAAAAGTAAAGGATAATGATAAATGATATTCTGATCCAGCACATTACTTTGTGGACTGCTTTGGGATGGTCAAACCCATCATGTGTTTGTCACTGAAACATAGGTATGGTACAGCAGAGTGTTTTCCCATTTTCTTTTATTACAGCATAGAGCCAGTCTGCTGCAGGCAATAGGAAACATATGTTACATCTGATAAAAATACAGTATTTACAGTAATGTGGGGGAATTAATCAGTAAAATTGTTAGTCAAATACAGTTTTGGAGTATATCATGTCATCGAACCCCCAAACACACACACACACACACATCCATCCATCCATCCCTCCCTCACACACACACACACACCCTCCCATGTCATCTAGTTCCCTTCTTATTCTTAGCTGTGAATAAAACAATAGTTTCAGGTGGAATAAAAGTGATGCACTCCCACACACACACACACACACACCACCACACACACACACACACACACACTCTCTCTTGCTCACACACGTATGCATGCTCAACCTTCCTGCATGCATGCTCTCCCAGTCTACAGATCAGAAATAATTCAAGGTTAATTAATGTGGAACAAATTGAGACATCAGCCCTCACAATCATTACTAGCAAATTAGGAACTGTTGTAGTTGGACCTCTAAGCTTGAACTGCATTGCCCCATTAAGTAAAGTGACAGGAAATTTGAAATCAAAGACAACCCTTTCTCAAAAAAAAAACAAAAAAAAAAAAAAACAACCCTGTGCGTAACAAATACCAGGATACACACAAAAAAATTTAAATATTAGAAGACATGAAGAGTTAGCTCATGTGTGCGGAAATATGAAGGCTTATTTTAGGCTGATTACACCTGGATGTTGGGTTTGTCGTCATGTTCTATGATCTGAGTCATGGCGCCTGGCAGAATCCCCCCCGCCTCCCCCCCACTGTCATTTACGGGATGTTATTTCACCCTCTGGCAAAGTCACCTCCGCTACAGACGAGAAGATGACAACGTTTAAGTCAGTTAATTTACAGAGATTAATTAAAACAGTCTACCCTAAGGCTGGTACAAGAGAATAAAAATAAAATGCCCCCATGATATTCAGAATGCTTAAAAATACCGTTTTTAAGTATTATGGGAAAAAGACTACTTTTATCACAGAGTCAACTGCATGCAGAAATAATCCAATTCATGAATATTAAAACAATTATCAAATGAGGACGATAATACTGTCTACCTTTCAAAATTACTTTTCAATCAGGATTGTGGTTGCCGCACCTAGTCCAAAACTCTGGTGAAGGTGTTTAAGAACAGCACAGAGATTCACCGTAAATAGCATAAATATTAGAGACATCGTCCATCCATCATCCACAAGTCCACAAACAAGTGATGTCAGGTTGGAGCTAATGCTACCATGCCTTAAGGCTACATGTATGCTACTTAAGGTGAATCACACTACAAGCGCAAGACTACAAAAATCACACACACACAAGATGCCAGAATAAAAATAAGGCTAATCTGGAGAGGTGAGCAACACTTTTCACATGAAATGTCTTGCAGGACTCTTATTCGTACTTATTACACTTTATAGTGTTTTAACCTAACTTGTATTTTAAAATGTAAAATTATCTTTAAGACCCCCGGCAGTTCACATAATCCAAAATACTGTCTCTGCTCTGAGCACTTCCAATATGCCTACTGTGCTTTGAAAAGTCCAAGGTATTGGTTGCTTGTAGTTAGAGGTCCATTTCTTTCACAATGATCTCAGTGGCTCACATTCATGAGTAAATAAAAGTCCCCTTAATTAACTTCAGTGTCCTCAATGTTAACTCCTTCCCATGGTTTTTGCAAGCTCACTGCACCAATAACATCTCTAAATAATGAGGTCAAACCACCGGTTGAGCACAGATTGCATAAAACATCAAAGGGGTTTGCTGTTTGTTTTGATATGTCTTGATATGTCCAGAAACCTGGACGGTGAATAACAAGCTGCTGACCATTGGAGAGTTTCTTTGTCTGGTCTGACCAGAGTTCAGTTCTGATGCAATCAAAGATCATTCAAGTCAAAATCATGCTCAATATGAGCCTGTGGCCAGAACAGCGGAGTCAGTTCAGGTCAGACAAGCCAGCTTCTTGTTTGGGCGGGCGAGCTTGGCCTCTTGTGTCTCAATCTCATTGAATTATTCAGCATAGTATGGCTCTGGAAAGTGGGTTCCCCTGTTGGACCAAGGCAGGAGGATGTGACCCCACGGCTCCTGTCCAGGTGCTAGATGGACTCTATCTGCCGGCGGACCTTCTCTGACGCCAAGCGGTCCAAAGACCGTTGCCTGGCAACCACCACAAGAGCAAAGAGAACAGTGAGGCCCAACATGGCTCCTTCAAACTTCCAGAAGAGATGCTCCTCCAAAAGGGTGGAACGACAGCTGAAACGAAGGAGACCGGATGAGATTTATTTTCTTTATTTCAATCCAATAACAATCCAGGTTGGTATACAGGCTGTGTGCTTAATAGGGTATCTATTGTGTAACACTGTCTTTGTGTTGTTGTGTACACTCACCTCTTATGGACTTCTTTGCTGGTCTTGGTACAATTGATCCGCTCCACATATCCGGTCAGACTGCACTCGGGCAATGTCTTCTGAGGGGGTAAGAGAGAAGACACAGATTACACAGCTAGCAAACAACCTATATCTCTCAGCAGGATACCACAGGTGAGTCTGTGTACACACTGACATAATGTCAAGATAAAGTTGTAAACTGACCTTTGAACTAGCAGCTATGTTTCAGTGGCACAGTGTGCCATGAAATAAAATAAATGGACTTGTCTATGATTATCTTAATATTATAAGAGGTGAGAAATATAAAGGGTGGAGGTAAAAAGATTTATGGCTTTCTCACCGTCTGAAATGCATTGCATTGGGAACACTCTGTGGCCACCACAAATTCTTCTATCTGCCAACAAGGAGTAGTGATGGGCCTGGTCACTGCAAAAAAAAAAAAGTCACTACATGACTTGATGTTACTTTTGGATAATGAGCAAGGTATTCCAGTAACACAGTAACAAGGCTTTCCATTAAGACAATTAATGTTTCACAAGCCTCACCTGGTGGTTTTTCATCCTTTGAGAGGATGGAAGCCCCAAACACCCTATAGAGAAACTTGCATTAGAGAGATTCTGTCCACAAAGTTCTTGAAATAAACTATTCATCATGACGTTTCTTACCTGAGAGACACAAGCCCCCAGAAAAGTGCGTGGAGGACCAGAATCCTGGGCCTACAACATGTCGTCGGGATCCGACAGTCGCTCTCCATGATCCCGCAACAATTCCTTGCCAGAGGCGCCACGTCTGTGCTTTAGTCTGACATAACTACGACTCTGAGATGTTTCGTTGAAAGAGATACGCAATTTCACCTGGAAGTAACAAAAATAAAACATTGCCATTAACCCCTTCCGACACCTTGTAAACACATGAGTTCACTCGTGGGTAAACGCTCACGTTGCCATATTGAAACCCAATGCCGAACAAGTGACTTGACAAGATTCAACGGCGACCCACGTTAAATTTTAGATTAAATCTTCAGATTGTCGACATGGACTCCCTGAATTAATTTTAACTGGCCTTCCCATTTATGTCAGGGCTAACGTCATTGTTGATGGGTACGCGTGAGTCACCCGTAAAGTTAGCCAGGGACTTATGAACGGAGTTCACTCAACCTAGCAGTTTAGCAGATGATGCTGCCGTGCTTGTCGTTGCCAACGCACCAGCAGAGACATACAATACAGACCATTACCCAACTAGCAAGAAAACAACCGCCAACAGATCAACCGTGTCTAACGTTAACTGTTACGGTTAACGTTACGGTTATTGAAATGAACAAATCGCCGAAAGCTGTGGAGGCTTTGTGACTTTCAAACTAACGTCAACGTTAGCAAGCGAATAAAACCATCGACGACACGGACCGTCTATATCACCAATAATTACCATAGATTATTTATTACATGGTACAATATAGGTTTAACAACTTTATAAGTACCATCCCGGTCTGCTAGTTCATCGCAACGATGTAACGTTAGTGATCCGGCATTAGCTAATTATGCTAGCTGACTAGAAGCTAGATAGGAGAGATAAAGTTCACTTCGTCAGAGTGCCGATTCCCAGCAAACCAACTCACCAGTGTCCGTTATGGTCGATGACACATCAATTTTCAGCGAAACTGCCCTTGAAATGTATTGTCCACACATCCACAATATGTCCGAAGCCGCTTCACCTCTGTCACAACAGATAACTTACTGAATTTATTTAACAGTATCGCAACAACACATAAGGGTGGTTGCCATTTTGAATTTTGTCTTGACGCGTCATCGGCCAAGACGTGTGTAGGAAAACACCGGAAAATAACCTAAAATAAAACAGTGCCCCCTGGAGGTCTCCATATGTTATTAACGATAACGATTTGCCATATAGTCAATAATTAAAGGAACCATATGTAAGATTGTGGGCAAAACTGGTACTGCAATCACTTTCAAATTAGTGTAGACTGGTTTATCCACTCCCCCTCCCCCCTGACTCGAGATTGCCAACCCGGATGCTGAAACACTACTGACTTTGTGATTAGTAGATAGGTGGAGGGTGGCGCATCAGGCCAAAACACAACATGACATGACAAAACACAACATCAACATCAGTTGAGGGCTACAACTTCACTTTTTAAATGACAATATCCTGGCTGGACTACTGTTGTCAGTGATATAAGTATTTGAAATTAACATGATTTCTTAATGTCGAGTGACATTTCAGGGCCATTTTATGATTAATTGAAATACATTTCTTACATATGGTTCCTTTAAAAATAGCTTGTTTAATAAAGAACTAGTCATGCATCAGTAGCATCCATTTGAGAAAAAAACTTTATTGAAACAAATAAAGTAAGTTAGTAATGTGAGTGGCTTTTGCTCTCAATGTAGAAGGAAACAGTTAGTCTTGAGCTGAACATCCTCATCAGGAAAACTCTGAAAAGCTATGGTCAGCATTTATTTTAACAATTTATGAAAGAGCATCATGAAAGACTTCTTCATTTAGTGTGCATTTTATTGCTTTACAATTGTACAATGTCCATACACTGCATAAGTACTTCAGAGAAAGGGAATTAGGTTGGAATGTCATCAGAGGACTGGGTGAGAGTAATGTCCGTGAAAACAGAGGATGGATTTTTAAAGGGATGGAGGGGGGGGGGCATGCAAAGGACCATGCACACTGCATTCAAGTATCAAAAACAGTGTCTCGTCCAGTGTGGTTTGTCTCTATTCTAATATGCCCAACTTTTGGCTTGCTTGTCTCATAGAAAAGAAGTTGTGCGCAAAACAAGGCAATTATGCAGCATGCTCAACATGGCCCATCACATGCCTAGACATGGTAACCAATGCAGCTACAGCCATGCCCTCGTGTCCTCCCCAGCACATTAATAAGATCTACTCTAGTATGCATGGCAGCAGGACAGACGTATGGGGAGGTTCTATATTTGAAGCATTTTAAAGGGCAATTTTGACTGGGTAAGAGGTCAAAGTGAAGAGTAAAAATAACAGTGTGGCTAGTGTGGCCATTACTGTCTGGAAAGCACTGTTGAGCTTTAAGATGAATACTTTTTTTTAGTCTCACAGGAATCGTTGTGACTCTTGTCCTACATGCTTCAGCTTTATCATAATTGTGCTAAGTAATCAAAAAGAAATAGATATATCCGAAAGGCACAGATTCATTCAGTATGCGACCCTTGGAAGCATCCATGTGATGGAGGTTGTGATTGACTCTCCAGTGAGAATCTAAGGCAAGCTTGCTTGCCAAAAGTACCGGTTCAGCATGTGTCAATGAAAAAACAATTTACACAACCACTATGGACCCACTCTTAAGGGATGTATGGCCTGGACTGCAATAAAACAGGTTGAGATGGTCTGTGGAGAGGACGTCTACATTAACTACATTGTCAGAGTCCTTTTCCAGAAACTACCTGGTGCAGTCTTGGAAACCACTTAGGCACATGAGAAAACTGTTCACACACCAAAATCTTCTAAATTAATCTGGTGAAACTGTTGGGAGGAAATATCTGTGTACTTTGAAAAACAAAAAAAAAGGGCTTTCATTGTCATGACTGGATCAATTTGGTAAAGAGACTGACCAAACTAGACCAGGAAATGCTGGTAAATCTTGAGGTACTGTTCTGGAATACAAGCAGCATGATGTGGAGGCAGAGCATATGTGTAAAATGATTGCATAGCACACATGTTTTCATGCCTCTGTCAGACTACAAACAAATGGTTGAATACCAGGGGAACTGAAACAAAAGGGTATATAGTATAATAAATGTTTTTTTATATATTATACGTACATTCATTAACTTTGAGTCTACAATTGTGATAATGAACAGGTTAAATAAAAGCAGTCATGACAATGAATAAGATACTTTGATAGACCAAGATGTGACACAGGCACCTCTGAGGCCTCTTTAAAGGGGTCTTCCTTCCTCAAAACTCAACAGGATGTTTGGCTACAGGATCCCGGCTGTGCCTTGTGAGATCCAAACCACCTCATCCAAGTGAAAAATACATTCATTTAGGATCATTTAGCAAATTAGTTAAGCGAAGTGAACTTGGAGGTATTCCAAAGACTTCACCAGTTTGCCCGTCTGAGCCGAGTGGTGTTGATGGGTCTACAGCCAGGTACTTTTCCACAGATGCATTCTTAGACATTATAAGAAGCATTCATGCACTGAACAGCAATGCAACCCTGACACATCCTTCATTTCCTGTTATTCAAGTCAGTTTTAATGGGTGGCCAAGAATGTAGTTGCCCTTGAGGAAAATATCCTTCTGAGAAGGACAAACAAACATTTCACAACTTATAGGATTTCAGAAAAGTGGTGAAGAAAATAATTAAACTAAGGGGATAATTAAGGAAAGGGGAATAAATAATGTCATTAAGAATGTACAGGATAATTTCACTGTCTCAGTGACTATCTAGGGACATGTTGCACCAAAACCATCTCATTTCAGTCACCCCAGTGTAAACCCCTTGTTGAGTGTCCATGATTATGTACTGATTGGCCATTTCGGTTTGGCTTGAGGAAACATGCAGAGTTGAATGGAGAGGCGGCAAGGCGGTACAAGGTGAGGTCCAGTATGGGTGCCTGAGAGGCTTCTATGTATACTTCTAGCTTTACAGGCTGTATGTGGTCACACATGACAATGGATTCTTGATTCTGTCTGTAAGAAACATGCAATTCAACTCCATTATAGAAATGGTGATATAGGAATACTGACATATCTTGTTTTTGCAAAGTGGGCTTTCTTGAGAATTGACTGGTTTAGGTTGGTAAGTCGGGAAAGAAACCCAAATCAGTGATGCCTGGCTGCCCTGTCTTCAAGGTCACACCATCACACAGCCAAACTCTCACACTCACAGACACACCCACACACACACACACATATACAACGTGTGATACCACATCTGTCTATAAATAAACCTGAGTGTCCTGACTAAAACCCACTTCCACTTTCTTTCTCTCTTTCTTTCTTTCAGGGCATAGGGATATACAGTAGAACCATGCAGAGGGTCGAGAGGGTGAAGGGAGAGATGACGTGTTGGTGGAATGACTGTCCATGTGTCTCTCGGTGCTCCCAGTATGTGCATGTGACACCAGGCAGCAAGGTCCTTTATTATTAACATTATTATTATTATTATCATCATCATTATCACCATTATGATCATTATCATCTTGTCTTTTCCAGTCCACAGTAATGCCCAGTACAGAGACACCATCAGCAGTAGAGAGATGAGAGAGGGGGGCCGGGAGGGAGGGCTACATTCAGCTGAGGCTCAGACTTCCACCCATGCAAAGTCTAAAACAACTCGCATCAGCTCCAGGTGAAAACAAACCCCCAACCCCCCCAAAACACGGAACAAACAGATGCCACACAAAAAAGAGTGAGTAGGCCTTGTCCCAAAAAAAGAAAATATATATATACATATATATTTTCAGACCACTTCCTAAGGAAAATAAACGAAACAAAACAACAAACAAACAAACAAATCAAGCACAAAAAAAAAAAAATCCCTTGATTGATCTTGAGGTCTACTGATTCAAAATCAACATCAGCAAGAAATGATATAATCTTCAAATCTTGTATAAAGTAATCTTATTTATATTAAAAAAGGATGTCAAAAGAAGTCGATATACCCACAGTTGGTTGTAGTTTAAAAATAGACCGGTGAGGGAAGGGGGTGGTGGTGAGTGAGTGACTGAGTGTCTCCTGAGAGAGAGGGAAGTAGAGTGCGTAGGTCCTTGTTTAGCCTTTCGGAGAGCAGTTTTCTTTTGGCATGCCACTGCTCTGCCACTGCCCTCTAGTGGAGACAGTCTGAAATGTTTTTTAAAGGGTTCAGCTCTCATCCACAGTGGAGGCCACTGAAGAGAGGACTATGTCAGAGAGAAAGGGAGAGACAGAGAGGTAGAGAGAGAAAGAGAGAGAGAATGAGTTCTGATTTAAAGGGGAATTGGCAATTTTTCTATATAAGGAAACGGAAAGTACACAATAAAAATGAGTAGAGGAAAGTCTAAAGAGTAGACGTATAGAGGATGGAGTGAAGTAGATAGATAGTGGTGGAAGTAGAGAGAGGTGGAAATAGATAGATAGGGGTGGAAGTAGAGAGAGGTGGAAATAGATAGATAGAGCTGGAACAAGATAGATAGAGATGGAAGGCTTCAGATCTGGAGGTAGACAAGGGATTCTGAAGGCTGCCGTTGACTCAGAGTGTGTAGATATGGTGTAGAGGTGAGCATTCTCATTTTGCTTGGTTCCATGTTTTCCTTTTGAAGCTTGCAGTCTGCGTGGGAATCCGTCTACTTGCAGTGGTGCGGGTCAGTATCTCCACGGCTCTCCGCTCCACTCTAGTCCAAGTTCCCGCTGTCGGAGTGGGCGATGTTGAGCGTGTTGGCAGAGGGGAAGAGCTCGCGCTGGTCGGTGGGGCTGTGGTAGTCCGAGGTGAGGTCTGGCTCCAGCAGGGAAGACAGGGTGAAGTGGGACGAGCCCTTCTTCAGGCACTGTGAGTAGAAGTTCAGCAGCAGGTCCAGCTTGTTCTCAATGGACTGAACCTGAAAAGCAACACCCACAGAACACATACTGAATACACTGATGCCATACTAGCATACATCAATGATCATACTAGTGCTGCTGTATTGTTAAACAATATTATGTAAGATAATATTATGTTGAATGACCAGACTCAGTACATAACATAATAAAGACAGTACTATAATTTTTCCAACTGCAAATACCAATTTCAGCATGTTTTGGCATCAGACTACAGCCACGTTGAAAATAGCTGAATTTCAAAAGGCACTCAATGAAACAGACCACAGCATTCAGAGGAGCACAAAAGTAAAGCTGCATCCTTTTGCTTGTCATTGCTGCTCAGCTGACTAAGGGATAATTAGTGTGGATACCTGGAACACCCCCAAACCACAGCACTCTCTCTCTCTCTTTTTTTTTCTCTCCCTCTCTCTCTCTCTCCCCTCCCTCTCCCTCTTTCTCTCTCTCTCCCCTGTGGCCTGGCCCACAACACACAAACAATGTGGCATCTGATGGGAATCAGTGTTAGCAAAAATACATGCTACTGGTTCAGGATGGTAATTTAAAACTGTCGATAAAAAAAGATCCCTCCATCTTGTTTTTTGCATAGAGAACATGCACAGTTAATGTTTGAGATAAACAATTGGCAGTGATTCAAAGCAAAAAAATGCATAATAATAATAATTATTGAAAAGGCCTATTTACTGACTATTCAGCTAAATGTAAACATATACGGATATGAAACGGCCAGAGGTGCTGACTGCACAACAAAGATGTCTCAAAGCTGTCCTTCTGGCCTCTTGTGTAACTGACAAAGGTTTTGGTTACAGAGGCTATGATAAGCGCTATGGTAAGACAAATCCTCTACGCCAAGAAGACAATGAGCTTTCTGAAACATGACCCTCTTCTGGCATCATAGCAGCCATCTCTCAGGACAGCAGCAGACATGGACACGCACTCAGCAAACACATTTAAAATCAGTCTCATGGACGTGGGCCAAGACCAATAGCATCTTCTGCTTGTTTCCGGTCCATTATGAGCACTGAGCATCACAATGATAAAACAGGCACACTCTGAGTGGTCCAGTTAGCCAGTGTGTTGGCTGGTTGACACAAACATGTCGACATGGAGAAACAGCCAGGAATTAGATGGGCCATTCACAGCCTGTGAGATAGGAATTTGTACTAGTTTAAAAAACACTGATCTCTTCGCTTACATTTTAACTCTGTAGTTCACTCCAATCATGTCAAAAATGTAAAAATATTATCTTTAAACAGACCAAAAGTCCTCATTTGAAAGTAGAAACACTCCCTTATAATGATGACATTACGTGTTAATATAATGTTGTAAGTGTAAAACAGATTGGTGGGATCAGTAGCAGAGCATATCTGACTGGTGGAAGTTCCTTTACCTGTTTCTCCACTTTAACTACACGTCCCATCATGCTCAGCTCATCCATTTGATCCAGTTCTGGTGGTGTCTTCTCCCCCTTTTCAATGCGGACCTTCTTATCTGTCTGGACACCCCCACGGCCAATGATTTGATCCACCCTTTTCAAGACACACATAAAATCATACACGGGATGAGCCTTCTGGAAAGACTTTATTTTTAAGTAGACAACTTCATTCAACAGGAAAGTGATCTATCACCACATGTGAAACGTCCATGTATAAAAAATAAATAAATCATCTGCTGATGTAGCAATACAGAAAGCTACTATTATCAGCCAGAAAAACACTACCCTACCGCATATGAGTCAATCCAATACAAACATGTGTGAGTATTACTACGTGTGTGTGTGTGTGTGTGTGTGTGTGTGTGTGTGTGCCCAACATTGCCTCACCTGGTCTGTAAGCTTTTGATTCTGCCCAGCATGTCCAGGTGTCCGGCTGAGTACTGCTCAATCACATCCTTCACATCATACGGTCGTAGAGTCTCCTTAAACTTCCTCTTGGCCACCAAGAATTTCAGGATCCTATAGACACCACACACACACACACACACACACACACACACACACACACACACACACACACACAAACACATTTACTCATACACATAGACAGAGGGACACACAAAAATGCAGACGAGCACAAAAACACACACACACACACACACACACTCACACACACACACACACACACACACACACACACACACACTCACACACACACACACACACACACACACACACACACGCACCTCCGCTCCTCTCTGGAGTGATAAAGTGAGGCGCGAGGCAAACAAAGGCAAAGTGCCGTGAAACGAGCCGGCTGATAAACACACCTAACGAGATTAATTACTGAGGGAGACCTTATCACTCGCACAATACACACACTCATAAACAGCCAGCGTGTCATAGTGGGGGTGGAGGGCTGAGTGTGTGTGTGTGTGTGTGTGTGTGTGTGTGTGTGTGTTGGGAGGAGGGTGGATGTGGGGGTGGTGAGGGTCGCCTTACAGTCAGCTATTTCAGCCCACATTTATTCTGGCACACACACACACACACACACACACACACACACACACGCTGCCATAAAATGGTGTGTGAGACACCGAACCACAATGCACCATGGCCTTTTAAAGGCCAGAGTGGTTACATCTTCAAATGACTCTGAGGTATCTGTGTGTCCTGTGGCTCCTCTTTCCTCTCTTTTCCTCTCTCTCCTCCCTTCTTCTCTCCTCTTGGCCTCTCTCTCTACCTTTTCATCTTCTGTGGTCTTCTCTTCCGTTCCTCTAGTCTACGTATAATACATATAAATGATGTACAACAATCAATCTGGTAAGATGGGATGGGAGCACCTTGATGAGGGTGATGAGTACCTTGATTGTTCCCTTTTTGTAAGTCGCTTTGAATAAAAGTGTCAGCTAAATGGCTAAATGTAAACATCAAACTAGCTATTTAAAGGTGCTCTAAGCGATGCTGGGTAACGTCACTTCTGTTGACTTTCAAACTAAACAGAGAGCTAGCTTGCTACTTCCTCCCCTTCCCTCCCATGCTGCTCCCGTACAATTGAAACTCTCCTAAACGCGCATCTCGTCTGTGATTTCCTGGAACAGTTTGCTATGTTTTTATGGGCTAGGTTTGCCCAGGTTGTTTTTGTTGCCGTATTTTGGAGCCTGGGCTGTCTACAGAGATCAAATTTGTTTACAGTGTATTCAGGATACAGACAGCTAGCAGTTGGTTAGGGGATGTTTGCAGTAAGTGACATAAAGGGCTCTATCTTGCACACCAGCGCAATTGACTTTGTATAGACCCTTTCAACAATAAAAACAAAAACAATGCTTGAACGTTCTATTTGGTTCCCAATCTACTTCCTCTGCATTAAGATAACATATGGAATGTTAAAAAGGAAGTCTTGTGGGGCCAACTATGATGCTGATAATGGAACTCTCTTGAAAGGGTCCATACTCACACTTTTGTCTTTCCTACTCTGCAGTCAGCGCATATTGGAATTTTCCCTCCACAGGTACATGTGCGCCCAGGGGGGACGTTTCAGCGAAAAGAGGGGGCGTGTTCCGGCGCAAACTGTCCCTGTTGATATTTTGCAGTTTCAGAAAACAATTCCGCCACAGACCAGGAACCTCCTGGTCTAAAGTCAGTGGCGCAAATTCAGATGCTATTTTAAGGCCACAGGCCTGCATTAATGAATGCTATGCACACCGATCTACAGACACCCTGTGCACAGATGGAAACATTCAAAGCCTTGATCATATTTGTCCGTTTCCTATTAATTTGGACAACTTTATACAGCCCTATAAAGGCTAAAGTTACCTTTAGTTTTGTTCCAATTTACCGTTGTGTTTGGCTTTAAAACATCGTGCGCGCTTTAACATCAGCCTATAAGCATTATTCCAGCTGCGCTAAGGTTTTGACAAGCACCACAATTTTGCCTACCTTGTTGTAGCCCATCTGAAATAACTCCAAACTTTGCTATGTTCCCTCCATCCTTTCGTTGTTTTATATCCATGATGGCCTTGAAGTCTTGAGTTTGTGAATTCGCTTAAATAAGCTTATTATGTGCTGTTAACCAGCAACCATAGACAGTAAAAGAAAGCAGCAAGTAGCCTTGGCTACAATTTCTGTAGTTGCTGCGTCCATTCATTGTTATTCTCTCTCCTGCTCAAAAAAAGTTGTGCGTGCATTAAAGTTGATGATAACATGTTTACAAACTCTACTTTACATAAAATATTGTAAATAGCCTACTGTCATGCAGTTAATGGGATACTGTGCAGAGTTGGAAAGTTAGGTCAACTTGGAAACTGTTTCTCGTTGTTGAGTTGCCTGTTGGTAAGGTACAGCCGTAGCTTACACTTGCAGAAGCGCTTGCTTGGGTGCCTGTGTTGCACAATGCACTTTGCTCCTCTCATCTATACGACGCGGTTCCCATTTCTCCAAACCATACATAATGACAAGGACAAATATTGCTACACGAGGGAAATCAGTGTGGTGTCCGAAAAATAGGTATAAATCTAGCGAACACATTTCCATGAATCACGGATGTGTTGATGACATAAATTAGGAAATATTAGTGGACTTAATGAGACGTGATGTTGAACTGCATGCCGATGCCATTTAACCCAAATGCCCCAGCAGCAGCACGGGAGAGAAGAGCTTATCTGACAGATCTGCATTGTCTATAGTGAGGTAATGTTAGATTACATTGCAAAAATATCACCATGCATTCATAACCTCGTGATTCAGTGAGAGTGATCCCAAAACATCGGAAAGTGACATTTCTGTATTACATTTTGTCAAGAGGAAAAATCAATAGCAAACTGTTCCCAACTGACTATAGCGCTGTGAACCGTTCCTGGCTGCACCTGGCAAATCCACCATCATAATAGCAATTCGCTATGGAACAAGCGTCCCTGTTGTTAAAGGGAATGTGAGATGACGCTGTGGTTGGTTTATTGCACGTTACGCCCAAACCACACCTATGAATAATGTAGCTACTACAGACCACCCCATTTTAGATTTGCATTGGGCGCAACAGTCATTATCCTGCCGGAAAAATAGAAACAGCGCCCAAGACAAGTCAATTGCGCTAAAGTGCAAGATAGAGCCCAAAATGTTTTAGCCTAAAAAACGTGTGGCATCGCTTAGAGCACCTTTAACCTCACAAGGAAAGTGCTGGGAGCAAGGTGAAGTGGCGTGAAGGAATACACTGTATAAACACACTCATACACACACACACACTCATACACACACACACTCACTCATGCACATAATATTATATATTATATTATATATATATATATATATATATATATATATATATATATATATATATATATATATATATATATATAGATATAATATGAATCCATTAGATGCACACATTACAATCAATTGTGCACCTGTGTTCAGTCCTTTGACCTTTTCCTGTACAGCAGACAAAGTGGAAAAAGTATGAAAATATTGTACTCAAGTAAAAGTACCAATACCTTGATAAAATATTACTCAAGTACAAGTTAAAATATGATCTGAAAATGTACTCAAGTAAAAGTAAAAAAGTAGTAGTTTAAAATGTACTTTAAGTAAAAGTTACTTAGTTACTTTTTGGGGGTGGGTGGGTACCAGAACAACCAGTTTTACCAGAGACTTTCTAATGAGGAGATACAGCACTCAAAAAAATCCTCCATGGTAATGCATGGGGTTAGTTTGTAACGCCAATATAGCAGTTGTCTACACATATCACAACCCTTCAGCGGGAAAACGTTGACATGTGAATACGTTGAGCCAATCATGTGGTGTGTTGTAAAATACATTGAGCCAATCATGTGGTGTGCTGTGAAGACATCGTGCCAATCATCTGTTGTGATCTCGCTGCTGGAGCAAGATTGGTGTCATGAAGCCTTACGCACACGCATTTCTGCCGAAATAGATGCACGATAAGTGCCCAAAAAGTGTTGCAATATGGCCGCCGAGTGGAGCTACTTGCCTGATAAGGATGTTGAGAAATTCATCTATGTGAAAAATCACCTCCTTTAAGTTCTTTAAGTTTGAGCAGTAGTTGATTTTAGTTAGTTGCACTCATCCTTGGGTCGCTTTGCAGTGAACAGTAATCCAACACAACTGAAAAGCCCCTCACAGGCAGCTGAGGCAGGCAGGCCAATGTTGAGTTGCAGAGAGTTTTTTTTATATTTGCAAACGAGCAGAAGGTTCAGCAGATTAAAGGGCATCGAACTAGGGGGGAAAGTGGGAAGTATAGGGCAATGGAGGAGAGGGCCCTTGAAAAGTGGAATACAGGGGGCACTACATTTTCACCAGGCATTAGGAATAACTCAGGTAATCCACACATAAAAAATCCAAACAACTCCATAAGTAGAGTCAAGTGTAATGAAGTGGAATAACACAGGGAAAAAGTATTGAACACGCTAAGAAAAAGCACTAAGGCAAGGAAAGGGAAGGAACGAGCTGGAATCTGTAAGTAGTTAGAGAGTAGTTATCCTTTCTATCTGTGCAAATTAATATAAGCTTGGTTAGTAGCATACATATTGATGGGCTATAAAAAGGTTTTTCATTACCAAGGTGTCACAAACATTTCATGATGGATAAAAGCAAAAAGCTCTCCCAAGACCTTTGCAACCTTATTGTTGCAAAACATATCAATGAAACTGGTTACAGATGCATTTAAAAACTTCAGAATCTTCCAGTAAGCAGCATGGGAACCATTATCTCCAAGTGGAAGAAACATCACTGCATTATCAACCGGCACAGGGCACAGGATCTCCTCGCAATATTTCTGACCAGGGAGTCAGAAGGATAGTCAATTCCAAGAGCCAAGGACCACTCGGAGAAAGCTCCAGAAAGACTTGAAGGCAGCCAATTCAATTAAATTCAATTAAACAGTTCTGGAAGTAATCTGGAACTAAAGATCAGGATTCACAAGAGGGACCCCTGGAACCTGTTTAGAACAACGGATCAAAATCACACCTGATACTGCGACTAATAAGTTTTGTCATACAGGAAATGTCTTGAAGCTGTCTTTACAAACAAAGGCTTTTCCACAAAGTATTCAGCACGTTCAATACTTTTTTCCTGTGTCATTCCACTTTAATCCACAAAACTCTTATATTTGGATTTTTTATATGTGTGTTAATATAATGTGTGGTGAAAATTTCGAATAGACTCACTGGAAGTTTAGGCTAATTACTGAAAAATTAAGCGTTCAATACTTATTTCCACCATATATTTACTTTACCTGAATATTTTAACTTCCAAATTAAATGTAAAAATGAATGTCAGACGAAATGTAAAGTTTGACTGACTGGATTTTGTATACAAAACATAGTGAAAACTGTCTAAGGTCACTCTCACTCTCCCTTGCTAAAGAGCTAAATGGTTTAGTCCGCCTGCACGATTCATAAGGTAGTCTTATGTATCTTTTGTTGGTTTTGTTGGCTACTGATGGCTGTGCTTCTGTTACCCCGATGAGATCTGAACTACTGATGGCTCTGCTCCGTCTTCCGATGTCACCAAAATGCTGCTCAGCAGAATTGAGCTGACCCAATTATAATGGTGGAAACCGCCTTCTGTTCTTACATTAAAAAACTATGGGTTATTGTGTCTTATATTGTGTAATTTGGGTTTTCCAGTACTTTCCAATATGTTGTAATGTGGGATTTTACTCCTGGTTTCATTCAGGCCATTTCTGAGGAAATGGTCTCTACACAGGCCACATATAGTCTAGCTGGTGTCACTTTTAGTTCCTTTGCTCTGACAGTTAGTCTGCTGACTTACAACAAATGCAGCAATATTACAGTTTTTCTCAATTGTTTACACACAAAAACTGGTACTTACTGCAAGACACAATGACCACAGCATGTCATGTGACCCCCTGAACCAATTCTGCTAAACTACAATTCCTCCTTTACACTCAAATTGCAGTTCTAAAACACACTTTTTTCACAACACTACACACAATTCTCTGCATTTGGCACAATTTCCATGAAGAAAATCTCTTGTTTTCACAAGGAACTGCCATTCAAATTCTAAAGTTAATTGCCCTACTATGCACACTGACTCATCACATGGGCAAACACCTGTCACACAGTTTTAAAATGAGCAATCAAAGCGTTAGCATAATGCTTGTGATGTTGATGAGGTAGAAGAGAGGAAGCAGCGTAGTTTTTTTTTTATTGTAACTGTATACAGTAAATTCTTCAGTTGTTTTGTATGTAGACCACTGTATGTGCAACTTTATGTTGGTTGGGATGTACACTGTGTACATTGTTTTTGTGGGGAAAAATAAAATATATTTGTTACAGTGTATTTGTGTGTTCTGAGTATAAAAAACAATATTCTCAAATATTTTACAACACACTTATGTATGTACTGTCTGTAGTAAGTTTAACACTGAACAAAAAAAGGCCTAAGTCATTATGATGAATGGAGAAGTGTTTTCCATTCATCATAGTGTTTTACACTGAGCACGTCAGTGTTCAACTGGTTCTTATAAATGTCTATTCATATGATGGATGGTTTGTGAAACAATGGTTGGTTTGAAAATAAAATACCATTTTGAGAATAAATAACATTGTTTTGAATGTAAAGTTTCATTTTGCAGGAGAATTGAGGGGGTTTGCCCATTGTGTGTGTGTTTTTTTTATTTGTGTGTAGAGTTCTGAGAGGATGAGGCATGCTTTCAGAAAATGTGTGTAACAATCGAGAAAAACACAGATGCTTCTGGAAACAGGGTCCAAATATTGACTCATTGTGAAACTGATCTACTTTGTCCTAAAAGTGTGAGTGCTGTCAGTTACCCTGCCAGGCTCTTGAAAAGGGCACCTGACGTCCACCCAGCTCAGGTGCTGGTGTTTGTGCTCACATCGGCCCCGCCGTGTGATCGCTCACGCTAACAGCTTCTGCCAGATGTTTTTGTGGCCGTGTCGCCTGGCGCTGGAGATGAGCTGAAGGCAGGTCAGGGCTGCTGGCCTCCCCTCCTCTCCCTCTTCCTCCCATTCTCTCTCTTTCTCTCTCTGTCCTCCGTCTTATCACTCTCGGATAACTAACACCCACACGTGCTGGCTCGGCAGAAAAACGCGAAACAGCGAAATGTTAGGATCACAAAACAGCCGCACTCAAACTGTCATCGTCCCCCCCGTTCGTGATTGATCACTCCATAGGAGTGGCCAGGCAACGCGCAGGATTGGGAGAAAGAGGACACGGAGAGGGAGGGGGGACTTTTTACCCTTTTCTTTCACTTGGTCTTCTTCTCTTTTTCTATCTCCCTAAACTGAGGATGGCCTATCTCTGGTAAGCAGATGTAGCTCCTTGCGATGAGCTGCCTTTAGTGTCTGTGCCCTCAGCCTCAGAGGAGAATGGAGATGCTTCAGAGTAGCCTTTAAAGGGGTGGTTCAGGATTTTGGACATAAGACCTTACTTCCAAGTAAGCAAGTGTGATATTTATCAGTGGAGACCGTTTTCAGCACGTTTCATCCAGTCCTTCTAATTGCAGAGTTCGCAGGTGCTAGGCTAGCGCAAGTCAACAGTATGTGCTAGCCTGCCACTAAAGACAGTCTTACCCACTCCAAAGTACACCTGAGGCAAATTCCAGACAATCGATGTAAATGTCTGTTGATAGAATAGTGCAAGAAATACAACTACCCTTGCATCACGTTGCAATAGTTATACTTTGGTCCCTAAAGTTGTTAGTAGTCATTTTGCAACTCAGCGGCGGACTGATATTACCAAGGCTACTACTAGGTATCCCCATTGGAGTGCGCTTTACTGTTTACTTTTTGGCGCAGTACTACTAACCGGAGCAAGTATAATTCCACCGCTGCTAAGAAACTAGTCCCTCAAAATGTAATGCGATCGTTGAAATGCAAGGATGGAATAACGTTAGAAATAACACTGTCAATACAGACATTTACATCGATAGTCTGGCGTTATAATTTATTTGCCTCGGGTGTACTTTGGAGTGGGTAAGACTGTCTTTAGTGGCAGGCTAGCACATACCGTTGACTTGGCGCTTAGCCTAGCACCTGCGAACTCTGCAATTAGAAGGACTGGATGAAACGTGTTGAAAACGGTCTCCACTGATAAATATCACACTTGCTTACTTGGAAATGAGGTCCTATGTCCAAAATCCTGAACCACCCCTTTAATGTTGTGCGCTCACATCCGTCCGTCATATCCTAAGGAGGTGGAGAGAAGTACTGTAGTTGCTTGCTGAGGCACTGATATATGAACTGACATCAATACTGCACAAAAACAGTCTTTGGTCACAAGGCACAAATTCTGCCTGGGCCAGTGTACTTTCGAGCTAGGCGGTCTGTGTTTTTGAAAGGCCAAAGTATCTTAGTAATAGATGTTCAACATGGATTCTGTGATCAAGATTAATGTCAGAGGGTTCTTCCTGTTCTCAACAGTTCACTTGTTGTCTGGTGCTGAGGGAAGCACCACAGTCGCTTGTATTTCTGCATTGCTGTGGCTAGAATGGGGTGCAGTTTCTTGGCGTCACTGTGGAGAACAGAAAACAACAGAAGAGATGTCCACAGCTGTTTGCCAAAGTCACCCGCATCAGGCCCCGAAGAGAACCCAAGTTTCTTGATGAAGTTTCTTGATGACTCTCGAGTTTTGGCTTTTCCGCAGGAAGTTTTTTTTTTTTGTGTGTGTGTGTGAGTTTTTGTGGGATTTTGCAGCTACCTGCATATTTTCCTGGGGTGGGTCTCAGGTGTAGGTAAGTAAGAGAAAGGCGAGGGAACGAAAGCAAGAGAAAAAGAGAGGGAGGAATGAGAAGTACAGAAGAAATCCCATTTATTTACAACCTCCCGAGGCACTCTGCAAAGCGCTGACTCTTTTCAATAGCCTGTCTCCTTACTGGGAGGGAGTTGGTCTAACCTTTACGTTGTCTGACTCCATATACGTTCCAATGCCAAGGAGCTATAGGAAGCTGTATGAAGCTTCTTCTCATCCCCTCTGCCATGTGGCCCATCTTCACTGCCTCCACTGTCTCGTGTCACCTACAGCTCACTGCCATAAACCCCCCTCGGTTCCCTCTGGGGCAGTTTATTGGTAACTTACTGAACTGGCATGCTGATAAACCAGAACTATAAATAAAATTGATGACGTGTTTGAAGTATGTCTTATATCAAGCATGTGGAAACACCAGGGTAAAACCATTTATTAACTAGACACTGGTCTCTCAGTCCCCCCTATATAGAATATAATTTTTGATGGCACTTCAAACATAAAGATAGAAGTGAACGCTTTCTTAAAGCAGTGTGGATGGGTGGGATTTATTTGCATGTCCTTGCAGTTGGATGGCTACCATAGGTTTCATTTAAGGGGCTAACAGAGTGATTTAAAATCAAAAGACAAATTCAGCAAGAGCCATCCGTCAGTATTTGAATAAACACTCTCTCTCAATCATTTCTGAATGTTTATGTGAGTGTTAAACTCATCTCCTCCTGCTTAGGTGTAGCTGAAAACCTTTAATCACTTCCACAGCCCACCAGGATCACAGCCTGGACCTTGGAGACTGCGTCCACAACACAGGTGTCCAACAACAAACCCACGTCTAGAAAACGTTCATGGACGGAGGAGCAGACATCGAGGTCTGAGGAGAGGTCTGTCTACGTGGCCGTAAATTAATAATACCATTTGGAAAACCTCTCTCTGCCTTTCCTTTTGGAAAACGAGAAAATAAGTCATGGGCAAGGGAAACAATGCAACCTCTTATGAATAAATCACACCCTCAATAACGGAGCCAGAAAAAGAAGCATGTTTTTGGAAGTCAAAAGAGAAAAAATAAAAAAAAACAAAAGAGGAGGTGCACTTTGTATGTTTTTTCTTGGTGTGTTTTTTTTGCGGGAGTACACACCTCTGCTCATGTCTGCTGGGCTCGAACAGCAAACTCCACACATTTCTGCCATGTCTGGCCTGATAAACGGCGAGCCTCCTTTCAAAGTGAACACTCAGCACTAAGACGCATGCTAAAATTTGCCTTTTTTATTTATAGGACATCAATCTTGGCGGCAGGGAGGAGGAGGAGGAAGTGGAGGGCTGCGAGGAGAGAGGGCTGCGAGGAGAGAGGCCAGCGGCGACGTCGCCGTGGCCCCTTGTCATGAGCCATTCCAACACACCTGTGCCGTCTCCGCGAACCGCAGTCCCCTCGCACGTGTCCCTGTCCAGACGTTTGGGCTGGGCCAGGTGAGGGATGTCACCCTCAGAGTCCCAGTCCTCAACCACACTACTGAGCTCCAAAACACAGCAGCTTATTAAAGCGCATGGGACATGCCCCTCCATGCATGTACACATACAAACATGCAACAACCACACACCACAACACATAACCAGAGCACACACAGCTCATGCACGCAATCACACACACACACACACACACACACACACACACACACACACACACACACACACACACACAGGGCAGGCAGGCACTTGGAGGCCACAACGCGGCAAGTATAGGTAGTAAGAGACGATGGCGCTCTTCCAGCGATTAAATCTCCAGCAATCTGCTTCGATAAGCCATCAGCCTCCCCAGGGAGTCCGGCATCCATTGCCTCTCACACACATGTTTGCTGGCACTCAGTGATTTTTTTTTTGCCTGAAAAGGTAATGAAGCATGTACTGTATATGAAGGTGTATTTCTGTGTGTTCATTTTGCTATCTGCCACGCAATTGCTGTAACTTTCCTAAAATTGAATAGATTGCATACGGTGTATAATATTGAAGTGTGTGAAAGTTCTTCTTTTCCTCTCTCTGAAATGCACTCACTCACCTACACCCCCACCAGTTCACACAAACACAAAGAGATCCTTCCTTTCCCAACGTGTGAACTACTAAATCGCCTTCCTGTTTGGAAGCGTTCTAATAGTTATAACAGCTGCACTACCACGTCTGACTTGGCCAGCAGTATTCTTTCACAGGGAAATTACATAGGATAACTATAAGAAAAATAACTCCTGAGGTCACTTGGGTTTTTGGCAGTATCGTTGCAGAAAACAACAGAAAAAAAGTGTGTTGATCATTGATCACCATCTGAGCATTGTGCCTTTTACAATGAGGTATTAATAGGAAGGAATCATTTCAACTACCTGCCAACTCAGTAAAGTACTCGACTCCCAAGGATTGTGATTTGGTGAAGTTTAATCTGGACTGCAGAATACAAACTGCTGAATGTGCATTTTCCTTGACTTGTTTTATTCTAACAAAACCAAAACAAGCCACTTCTCTCTTGACTGACCGATGACTGCTCTGTCAAACTCACCCAGTGCTGGAGTCAGCATCAACAGCACTCAGTGGCTCAACAATGGGCATTCCCTATGTTGTGAGTGTTAAAGATATGAGCAATTGTAACCCAATAGGCTACCCTTTTTGTGGCATTCAGCAAATATCTCCTCACGTTTTGCTATCCGTCCGTTCTGTGTGCTAACTGAAAATAACTCTTTTTATAACTCAGTTTTCCTGCACAGCCCTGGCTCCATAAACTAAAAACAAACACGGAGTGTGCACCGACACATACAACACTACTGCAGCCAATAAGAAGTAGGTGGTGATATTTTGCACCCACAAACCTATGGAGCACTGAAGGGAGAGGTCTATTGTTTGACTGTTGAATTCAAACATCAAAATCTTTCTCCAGTATCACTAACCAAATCTTTAACGGCACTCGAATATATACATAGATACATACAAACCTTAAAACATTTACCTGAAAAAGAGTTTCTGTAACCTTAATAGCAATAATGCTCGAAGGAGTCTCTTTGCAATTTGTGGTGGTAGCAAAACTCACATCTACATTATTAGCATCCCAGATTAAATATTAACAATATTATAACACCAGGTGGGCTTATAATGTAATAAAACATGTAAGTTATTTCACCATCGTACAGAAAACAGGAGCTTTTTTTGTTCAGCATTTAGCTGCAAAACCTCAATTATAATGCATGATTCCCTTAGTGATGAATTCACACTATGGGACCTTTCTCCTTTCTGGTAACCCTATATTGAGTGCTCTGCTACAGCTCACTAACTCTCTCATTCCACTCTCGTAGAGAGAGGGGTTATGGGAGCAGGACCAGTGTGTCTGTGCTGCTCCTGAGAGCGTGTGAGGGGAGGGTGGAGGGGGGTGGTGGTGGTGGGGGGAGGGGGTCGCGAGGGACCGGACTCACGTCACGATGGTGCGGGACTCACCGAACAGCACGAATCAGAGTCTTCACAGCAGGGATCACCTCGTCCATGGTGACATCACAGTAGGGCTTATCCTCAGTGCTCTCCTCTCCTGTTCCCTCCACTGAGAGAGAAGGAGAGATGGAGGAAGAGGGAGGGAGAGAGAGAGAGAGAGAGAGAGAGGGAAGGGGAGAGATTAATATGAAAATTGCCTTGAATTGACAGTCAGGAAAACATTTGGATTAGTTATTCATGGAACAGAAATGAAAGTCAATGGCTACGGCACTAATAGCATTATGTACTAATAACACAGAACATCTCTAACTCGGGCATTTCTTGCATATAGACCCTTTCAACAATAAAAACAAAAACAATGCTTGAACGTTCTATTTGGGCCCCAATCTACTTCCTCTGCATTAAGATAACATCTGGAATGTTAAAAAAGGAAGTCTTGTGGGGCCAACTATGATGCTGAGAATGGAACTCTCTTGAAAGGGTCCATAGGTGTTTTGTAGGTGTCTCTGTTTTGTAAGCGTGAGTGCACTTTAAAGAGTGCCATGTCCAGTTGCCATACCATCGACGGGAGGTCTTGGCTTCAGCCGTAGGGATGTGCGGAAGCGGGTGCGGTCATTGAAGCTCCAGCTCTTCTGCACCTTTCCCGGACTGGTTGCCTCGGCGACGTTGTCTTGACACGGCGAACGCTGGTCATTTCCAGGGGGCAAAGGTGAGGCCTTGTTTCTGATGGCCTGGGACGAACGGGAATTGTTCATCCGTATCCGGTCGCGGAACCCCATCTTACTACTGCCACCCGGAAACACACAAGTCAGTGACACATCCCAACAATAAGCAAATCATGCAAGAGAAGTTACGTCACTGTCTCTCAGCAAATGCACAAGCCAATCCATGTCCACAAAATCTATTCCACCAAACCATGCAATCTCATCATGTATAACTGGTCCTCCTCCTGAATGCACAGTCTATGTGTGTGCAACATATCAACAAATATCTTAACCAAGCTTGACAGCACAAATTGGAATGGTTACATAAAATAGACAGACTGACAGTAAGAAGGGTTAATATGTTAAAAAGACAAGTCTGATGGAGGTGGACAGACACAAAAACATCCAAATATTCTCCACAAGATTATCTCCAAGCATGCATCAAGACCCTTATTCTGCACCATTAATTATTTTTCATGGTCTACAAAAAAACATGGCTAAAATCTGACTGACAAAAGCACTCGGTGCTGTGGCCTGGGATGGCGATATGCTCACGGCTGAGTAAACAAGGGGATCTTATTCTTCATGGCCCACGGTGTCCTGTGATATGCTCGGCATATTCGGCCAACGGTTCGGATAAATATTTTAAGAGCAGAGGAAAGCGCTTGCAGAAATAGCATTTCAGTTTTTGCATTTCAGCTGGAAGCATTCAGGTGGACTGGGGGGGGGTTGAATTAATCCTCTGCATGCCGTTGATATTTGGGGGGGGGGGGGGACGGCTTTCTTCAGGAGGCTGTTCAGAGGTCCATGAAAATCCTGGAAAATCCAAGAACTTCCCGTACATACTACGTATTGAAGTGATTTGGAAGGGGGGGAAAACACAATAACATAGAAAAACCCAGAAACAACATGCAATGCAAGAAACATAGAGTCCAGAAACAACATGCAATGCAAGAGATCATCAATACACTCATTGACGCTCTCTGAACTGCGACTCACCCATGCCACAGGCAAAGAGACTCTTCCTAGCATGCTTCAGGGCAGGAGTGGGTTTTACTAAGCAGTCATCAGTCTTAATAAGTAGACCAACCTATGAGAGATGTGAAGCCTATAAAAGGAACCTGGGTCCACTGAATATCCAGGCCATTTTTGGCCCATCCAGGCTGACATTCAGTCCAAATACACCATGAACATGGTTCAGCGTTTGCCATCCAACCTGAACTCATGGTGTATTTTTGACACAGAGACGCAGGCAAAGTCAACTCCAGAGCTCCCGTTACTGTTCTGAAAACAGGCAATGTTCTCAGCAACCAACAATGTCTTTGCTTCTATTATTAGGCTTTGATTTGGCCATTCATGCATTAAAGCATTCTAAACATTATTGAACCAGAGCAGAACATTGAGTTCCGTTCGCAGAGAGCGGGGCATGTTCCAGATTAAAATGTTAAAACCAAGAATGTCCACAAATTCTACATGTCTAGAATTTGTGTGAGCCTTTTTTTTACAGCATACAGTTTTCCTAATAAGGAAATATTGTGTTGCTTTGGACCAATAAGGTTGGGAGATTCCTGGATATTAACCAGGAGCTGCAGTGTGGGGGTGCAGGGTTTGTGGGGGTGGGGTGCAGGTCGGGGAGCGTGCCCTTCTGGTGCAACATCGCCGTGGATACCTCTGCTTGCGGCCAGCGTGAATCCGGAAGAGACCCCGCTTTTTAGAAACGAGCTGACTGAGGAGACACACAAGGCAGAGGAACAGGTGAAAGGAGGGAGAGAGCGAGGGAGTGGAGGAGAGGGGAGAGGAAAGAGAGGGTGAGAGAACAGGAGTGGAGGAGAGAGGAGAGGAAAGAGAGGGAGAGAGCAGAGGAGGGGAGGAGAGAGGAGAGGAAAGAGAGGGTGAGAGAACAGGAGTGGAGGAGAGAGGAGAGGAGGGGAGGAGAGAGGAGAGGAAAGAGAGGGTGAGAGAACAGGAGTGGAGGAGAGAGGAGAGGAAAGAGAGGGTGAGAGAACAGGAGTGGAGGAGAGAGGAGAGGAAAGAGAGGGTGAGAGAACAGGAGTGGAGGAGAGAGGAGAGGAAAGAGAGGGAGAGCAGAGGAGGGAGGAGAGAGGAGAGGAAAGAGAGGGTGAGAGAACAGGAGTGGAGGAGAGAGGAGAGGAAAGAGAGGGTGAGAGAACAGGAGTGGAGGAGAGAGGAGAGGAAAGAGAGGGAGAGAGCAGAGGAGTGGAGGAGAGAGGAGAGGAAAGAGAGGGTGAGAGAACAGGAGTGGAGGAGAGAGGAGAGGAAAGAGAGGGCGAGAGAACAGGAGTGGAGGAGAGAGGAGAGGAAAGAGAGGGTGAGAGAACAGGAGTGGAGGAGAGAGGAGAGGAAAGAGGGAGAGAGCAGAGGAATGGAGGAGAGAGGAGAGGAAAGAGAGGGTGAGAGAACAGGAGTGGAGGAGAGAGGAGAGGAAAGAGAGGGAGAGAGCAGAGGAGTGGAGGAGAGAGGAGAGGAAGAGGTGAGAGAACAGGAGTGGAGGAGAGAGGAGAGGAGAGGGTGAGAACAGGAGGAGGAGAGAGGAGAGGAAAGAGAGGGAGAGAGAGAGGAGGAGGAGAGAGGAGGAAAGAGGGAGAGAGCAGAGGAATGGAGGAGAGAGGAGAGGAAAGAGGGAGAGAGAGAGGAGGAGGAGAGGAGAGGAAAGAGAGGGTGAGAGAACAGGAGTGGAGGAGAGAGGAGAGGAAAGAGAGGGTGAGAGAACAGGAGTGGGGAGAGAGGAGAGGAAAGAGAGGGTGAGAGAACAGGAGTGGAGGAGAGAGGAGAAAGAGAGGGAGAGAGCAGAGGAGTGGAGGAGAGAGGAGAGGAAAGAGGGAGAGAGCAGAGGAATGGAGGAGAGAGGAGAGGAAAGAGGGAGAGAGCAGAGGAATGGAGGAGAGAGGAGAGGAAAGAGAGGGTGAGAGAACAGGAGTGGAGGAGAGAGGAGAGGAAAGAGAGGGAGAGAGCAGAGGAGGGGAGGAGAGAGGAGAGGAGAGAGGGAGAGAGAGAACAGGAGGGAGGAGAGAGGAGGAGAAAGAGAGAGAAAGAGGGAGAAGGAAAAGAGGAGAAACGAAAGTGGAAGGAAAGGAAAAGAGAAAGCAGAGAGTGGAGGACAGAAGAGAAGGTGAAGTCTAGAGAGCGTGTGTTCAGCCTGATGGAGTTCAAACTCAATCAAAGTGTTGCTTGAAATTCTACTCTTGATCTTAACAACTGATCGAGGACAGATGCCATTTTACTCCTTGAGTAGCAATGTAACAGTTAGCAAGAATAGCCGTGGTAACTGAGTCCTGATCAGTTGTTAGGAAGAGGAGATTAAAACAGATACAGTACAGAGTGAAAAGATGGGAAATGCAGAGGTGCGGAAACAGGGAAGGTGTGTCTCGTAAGAGGCAAGCAGGTGGACAGTGAGCATGCTCAGACCCCACCGCGCATGAATCCATGAGACATGTGTCTGTGATCAGATGAATCCATGAGACATGTGTCTGTGATCAGATGATTCTCCTCCTAAGTTAGGATGTCACATGCCCACAAGTAGTCTATCACCCTATTCAATACCAACATCAGCGCATACTATAGATCTGGGCTTCTGTCTTGTGAGTAAAAACGACGTGCAAGGGAACACCATGTCAGGAGAATTTGAACGAAAACACACGTCAACCATGAACGCCAGCAACCTGCCACAGAGCACCAACACACCTGCACGTGACTTCAGTCTTCCTGAATGTGGGAAGATGTTATGGATGGATGGATGGTTGGAGATATAGATGGAGACATACAAGTTGGGAGAAATGGAGAGACAAAGAGAGATGGAAGAGAAGGCATGGGATAAGTGATGCATGAAGGTGACAAGACAAACAGAAATGGTTGACAAGCAGAAACAGACAGAAAGGCCCACACACAGAGACACTTTTCTCCCGTTCAATATTTTAATCTCTATTTTGCTTTCTCTCTCTCACTCTCACTCTCACTCTCACTCTCTCTCTCTCTCTCTCTCTCTCTCTCTCTCACACAAACACACACACTCACACACACACACAAACATGAGTGAACACAATCACATTCACAATCACCCACATATAGATATTAAGAGCAGTGTTAGTCAAAAAGGGTTATATAATGAGCCACTGCACACAAACACACACCCAGAAGCCAAGTCTGCTGTGCCACTGGAGAATAGGTTCCCTAACTGTTTTTTCACACACAATTGATGAGGGTTTGTTCCTGTAGCCAGTTCCTCCATGTAAACGTAATGTGATGGATGTAAAAACAATATTGCCATGTTTATAAATCTGCTTTCATATGCAATGTGCCGCAAACACAAACAGCTGATCAGGCAACTCAGGGGCTACTCCTCATTAAGACAAAATCCTCAAGACCCCCATGTGTGTGTGTGTGTGTGTGTGTGTGTGTGTGTGTGTGTGTGTGTGTGTGTGTGTGTGTGTGTGTGTGTGTGTGTATGTGTGTGTATGTGTGTGTGTGTGTCTATTTGTGTACATGTCTATGCAAGTATACAATGTTTGAGCATAATATAATTAATTTAGTTTGTCTTTGTTTGTACAGGTTGTATATAGTGCTAACTTATGGGGCCCTATCATGACATTCTAAAATGCATCGTCACTCGTCAAAAGTCTATTCAAATTTAGTAGGATGTCCAGTTCACATTGGAAGGGGTTTAGATCATCAAAAGTGGAAGGCGCGTATGAAGCAACAAGGTGTTCCTTTAGGTTTTTAATCAGTCATATGGGTGTGTTTGGGGAGTAACATAATTTTAAACCAATGAGAATGACATCTGTCATTCCTTTAACAGCGCAAAAGCGATATGTCATCAAATGCATCGGTATTTTGGCATTCAACGGCGCATTTGAAGGAGGCTGCTTGCGAGACCGTATGGAATAGTCATTCTTAAACCATGATTTTCTAAAACCTAGCATAGCCTTCGCGCATTGTGTGTGTGTGTCCGTTGTTGTACAGATGAATGTGTGAGTGTTTGTGACTATGTGTGAGCGTGAGTGTACGTATTGTGTGAGTGTGCGTGACTACAACACTAGTGTGTGTGTGTGTGTGTGTGTGTGTGTCCGTGGTTGTACAGATAAATGTGTGTGTGTGTGTTTGTGTCCGTGTCTGTAGAGATGAATGTGTGTGCATCTGTGTGTGTTTGTGTGTGAGTGTGTGTGTGTGGTTGTACAGATCAGATGAATGTGTGTGTGTGTGTGTGTGTGTGTGTGTGTGTGTGTGTGTTGGTGTCAGGGGCTCCTGTACAGGAGAGCTGGAGTGCGGTAGCAGCAGTGGGGTGCGTACCTGTCCCCCGACAGATAGGGGGAGCTGTAGGGCCGGAGGCCGGACAGCAGTGTGTTGTACGAGGCGGGCAGAACCTTCTTGGTGCTACGCTGCTGCCTCTGAAGGTGACTGAACAGGAGCGTCAGCTCCCTGAGCCACAAACAAACAATAACAAACAACCCACACAAACAAAATAAAGGCAAAAGATAAATAATGACAAAAATCAAGAAAAAATTAATTAGGTCAAAACAAGTACAACAGTGTGATTTTGAAAAGTTGGGGATGTATCTCAGTATTTTGAGGTTTTGAGTCAAGTAATTTAATTTGTCTCACATTGTCTCATATTGGTCAAATGTCAGCAGTTGACCAATTACCACTGATCAGAAGTGTCCTGTTTGAAGTATTTTATCAGTTCTGCTTTTTTGACAGTATACATCCCCACCTTTACAAAATAAATCATAATTAGTCAAATGAAAGGTTCAAACTTTGCAAAAAAGAGGAACATTGATTAAACTAAAAAATCAAATAGGCTGAATAATTACATGTTCATGAACTGAGGTGTGTGTGTGTGTGTGTGTGTGTGTGTGTGTGTGTGTGTGTCCATGAGTGTACTTTTGTGTGTGTCCATGAATGTGTGCATCTGGACTGTGTGAAAAAATATATAAAAGCCTCCTAAAATCCAGAAATTCTGAAGTAATAGGTTAGATATACTGTACAACACACCACGATGCAAAGTGTTAACACTTTCTATTGACGATATGTCAGGAAAACATCGGCATTTGCTTAGATCACGATTCTCAGTCCTAATCAGTCACTTCTAACAACATACTTCTAGTATCTTTCTCCCCTCAGTAGACATGAATGGATGGGGGAAGCAATGACTGGGGCAGGGGGCACATAGCAGAAGGGATCAGTCCAGCGATGGAGCTCACCAGCTGGGCTACGTACCTGAATGAGGGCAGCATGCTGTCATAGAAGTACCAGGTGGCTGTGAGGTAAGAACGCTGGGCATCTGTTGAGTAGAGACGCCATGCAGCCTGGAAGGAAGAGGGAAAGTGGCACACACACACACATACACATAAACACACACTTACGTACATACACAACTGCAATCAAACCTACTTGTTAGGGAAGAAAATATTTTATTGTGTCTTTGATGCCTTGTGCTAAAATAGGAACTCATAAAGGCTCTACAGAAGAGCGTATTAGGCTATTGATTGAATTGACATTGTTGTTTATTATTGCTATTCTCCTCATTGTAGTCTGACCAACATTTTAATTGGTTCCCTGTTAAATAATTTAAGTATTATATTGTTTTGTATTTTGTATATTGCTTATCCATAACACAAAAGCGTATCCATAACCATAACCATCAATAGGGTTCTGGACCCTGCCTAAACATACTGCATTAGTATTTTGAAGAGGTTCATTAGGCTTACTGTATTACTATTTCTTACTGTTTCTCTGTACAAGCCAATAAGGTAAGGTAAGGTACACAATTTTACCTTATTGGCTTGTACAGAGAAACAGTAAGAAATACTACATTAGTATTTTGCATCAGAGTTACCTGTATGAGGTTAGCTGCAGGTGTGCGTCTCTTCTCAAAGTGCTTCTGTCTGTGCTGTTCCTGCACCTTCAGGGCAAACCCTGACCCCAGGATCCCCTACGGTGAACCACCACAGCACAATGAGCTGAACTGTGATTGGTGATGAGGGGAAACTGACAGAGACGAAGGCCAATGGGAAGCAGACTTACAGCAGGCAGAGCGAAGAAGGACACTCCGAGGAGAGCGAAACCAGCGGCGAGCAGGCGTCCCTGCCATGTGCGAGGGGTCTTATCACCGTACCCGATGGTGGTGAGGGTGATCTGTAGGAGCACACAGATAACAGCACAACATTTAAAGCTGCAGTTGGCAAGATTTTTTTGATCATATTCACTGAAACCGACACTATGCTCCGACAGAACAACATAAATAAGCCGGTTTTAGAAAAAAAAACCTGCACTTCTACCTCCACCTAGAGCCTATTATTTGTTTTGCAAAAATCCACAGCTCCCGGTTCTTCTGGTCCAATCAGA
Organism: Alosa alosa; assembly: GCF_017589495.1. Taxonomy (NCBI): domain Eukaryota; kingdom Metazoa; phylum Chordata; class Actinopteri; order Clupeiformes; family Clupeidae; genus Alosa; species Alosa alosa. The sequence goes on from NC_063208.1 coordinate 12,587,850, forward strand.
GCAGGGCTGTGTGAGATCTGACTATCAATCACAGTCTGGTGCAGTCTGGTGCGCACTGACGAGCACAAACTCGATGAGAGGGTGCTCAGTGGTAGTGGGGGAGGGGCATGAGAGTTGTAAACATTCAATATTTTTACAGACTTGCCAACTGCAGCTTTAATTTAACTGAAAACAGATGACATGTTTGTAAAATAAGGCATTCATTCTACTGAGTTACACTAAGTTTAGGTTTTTACTAAATGTGGCATGACCTTGTTTCATCATTAATGTAAAATGTCACATTTAGGTTTTGTGTCACACAACAGAATGAATTCAGTGCTACAAAGAAGGTTATAAGTTCATATCTACAGCACAGAAAATGTTGAGAACCACAACACATGTTGAAAAACACAGTGGGTTTTTTGCAACACGGAGGACTTTCCAAGTTCCTTGTGGGGGCATGCTGTGGGTCTTCGTCATGTCTCATTTAATGTGATGCTAACCAGCGGTTTTATGGGGTGAAGCCTTGGGGAAAGTTTTTCTGCTACTGCTACTGACCGTTCCCCACCAGAGGGAGTCTGCATAGGTGGAGAAATCACTGTTGATGTCCTTCTCTGCCAAGTAGACCAGGAAGGAGGCAAAGATCAGCACCAGGAAACCGATGTACCAGGCAGTGATCAGCTCCTGAGGAGAGAGAGCACGAGAGAGAGGGGGAGACAGAGAGAGAGAGATAGAGAGAGAGACAGAGAGAGATAGAGAGAGAGAGAGCAAATGAGAGAGAGGGAGACAGAGAGAGATAGAGAGAGAGAGAGAGAGCACAAGAGAGAGAGGGAGACAGAGAGAGAGGGGGAGACACAGAGAGAGAGAGAGAGAGAAAGAGAGAGAGATGGAAAGACAGACAGGAAGAGAGCGAGGTAGAGGGATATAGTGGATCAGGCTCTGGTCCACAGCTGAGGGTTTGGCAGTGATGAGGCTGTACAGTATATAATTAAACTGGACAGTGGTGACCCTGTGGTGTCCCCCTTCTCAGTGGCGTTCTGATGAGTGTCATGAGTCATGATGACACACATTTGTATGAGTGCACCTCAGAGACTCGGACAAGATGAAGGACACACAGACTCCACTCACTACTGGAATCTCTAAGAGAGACAGATTAGGCTGGAACACAACTGAGTAAAATCTACTCAATCACTCCAGTGGAGAGAACCATGCAAGTATGCATGTGACTATGTGGATGCGTGTGTGTGTGTGTGTGTGTGTGTGTGTGTGTGTGTGTGTGTGTGTGTGTGCTGTATATCAACTGCTGTGTGTTTGTGTGGTGTGTGTGTGTGTGTGTATGTGTGTGTGTGTGTGTGTGTGTGTGTGTGTGTGTGTGTGCTGTATATCAACTGCTGTGTGTTTGTGTGGTGTGTGTGTGTGTGTGTCTGTGTGTGTGTGTGTGTGTGTGTGTGTGTGTGTGTGTGTGTGTGTGTATGTGTGTGTGTGTGTGTGTGTGTGTGTTTGTGTGTGTGTGTGTGTGTGTGTGTGCGAGGATGTGTGTGTGTGTGTGTGTGTGCGAGGATGTGTGTGTATGTGTGTGTGTGTGTGTGTGTGTGTGTGTGTGTGTGCTGTATATCAACTGCTGTGTGTTTGTGTGTGTGTGTGTGTGTGTGTGTGTGTGTGTGTGTGTGTGTGTGTGTGTGTGTGCGAGGATGTGTGTGTGTGTGTGTGTGTGTGTGTGTGTGTGTGTGTGTGCGAGGATGTGTGTGTGCACCTTGCTGTGTGCGTAGACGACAGAGCCCAGTAGTTTCCAGGTGCCTCCCCGGCGGTCCATGCGCACCATGCGGAGGATCTGCAGGAAGCGCATGCTCCTCAGCGCCGACGTGGCGAAGATGTTGCCCTGCGTGCCCGCCGCAATCACCGCCACCGACGCCACAAACACGATGAAGTCTGAGCAGACAGCACGCATTATGTACTACATACACAACACACAAAGTACTACACACACAACACACAAAGTACATACTACACACGCACAGCACACATTACATACAGTTCCATACTAGCAGGGTACTATTCGCACTAAACACATTCCCACATGAGTCTTAATATGCTCTTACAGATAAAGGTTATATTAGAAAGAGGCACACATATACATATACATAAGTTTATGATACACTCATTACTATAGCTAAGAAACACATTATACATTGTGAATTCCACACTGAGCACATTTCTACATACAGACAGAGCATTTACTAAGTACAAAAAAGGTGCTGTTACAGGGTGAGTGAGTAGGGCAGAGAGAGACAGAGGCTGAGAGAGAGACAGAGAGAGTGGAAATAAGTCAGTTGGCCCAAATATACATCATCACAACAAAGCCTAAACAGTGGAGGAGGAAATGGGGAAATTATGGGCTGCCTCCAGACTTACAGTCACACCTCACACCTACACTCCGTCTCATTTTAGTTCTTGAAAACACACACACACGTACGCACGCACACACACACACACACACACACACACACACACACACACACACACACAGACAGACAGACACTTACCTATGACACAGAAGGGCTTCCTGGCAAACCTTAGCCTGCCCTGCCACCCTCGATAGCGACAGCAGCATCCCGCCGCCCACACCCTGACGAAGTACTCCAGCCCAAACACCACGATCATCACAAACTCCTGCAGGGTCACACACGCACACACGCAGGGCTTGCATTACCATCTCAGCGCCATGGCCATGTTTAGCTACACATGGGGGGACAAGGGTGTGTGGAGCTAGTATGGGGAAGACACTTTGATTCCACAGGCTAAACACAGAAACATTCTATCTGAGAATGTATGGGACTTCAAATAATTCTCAAATTATTTCATTTATGGCACTTTTTTTAGAGATAAGCTTAAGAATCAAAAAAGAGAGACCAAATTTCATCTTCCACAAGAGCTAAAACCAAAAGATCCTCTAACACACCATAAAACTCCCAGTACAACAACACAGTCACAACATAAGCTTAACAGACTTGAAGAGACAGAGAACAAAAATAACAGGATGTATGGGACTTGTGAGAAACAACGCTGTACTGAAGATGATGCATTACAAGAGCATTGTTCCATTTGTAGTAACCGATGTCTAATGCAACGAGTCTGCAAAAACGTACAGTCACCTTTGAAACTTGCTTACTCAGACCCTCTTATATGAACTCCCCCTCGGATGTGGTCTCCACAATGCATCCAATGGCTAACCAGTGTCTGTAACGGGAGTTACAGAGTAATTCAAATTGCTCTCAGTGTGCTGATGTTTATGACTACTTTTACTTGACCCAGATCAGATAAGGCTGGTATGTCAGTGCACTGGGACCTACTGGTGTAGGTGCACAGAGAACTCATCTCTCTCTGGTGTTCAGGCCATTTGCAGTAGTGGCATCCATACTGTGGAGCAGTCTCCCACAGGATATTAGAAATGCCTGGATGTCTGGAGTTTTAAATCACAGTTAAAAACATACTTTTATTGCCATGCTTTTACACCAAAATAGACCCACCCCCACCCCCCATTATTCTATTCTGCTGTGTCATTGTAATTATTTGTGTGTAAAGCATTTTGTGCTATACTTCATAAGTACGCTATAAATAAATGTATTATTATTATCATTATTAGAATGATTGAGCTTGCAGGTGGGATTCATACACTCAGGTTTTTGTCATAAGGGGCCAGTGTTACCAATTCCCAGGACCAAAAGATATTTACAAAGATCTGAGGAAAACTCAGATCTTCAAGGAAACCATTTCCGCAAAATAATACTACAATTATCAAATTACTTACCCGTAAATTCCCAAGTATTAGCCGCGGTTTATACACGGGGGCAGTTAATATGGTACAGGGCTCTACAGTGCGCCCATTTCACTCGCACATGCGAGTAAAAATGATGGCGTGCGAGTGCAAAAAAATATTTAGGCGCACTGGTGCAAATGACTTCTAACCATGTCAATGTTTGTCTACAAAATACACCGCAACATCGAGAAACATTACTGATGCAAACCATAGAATCACGTCGCGAATGCAGCATAAAAACTACACCTCCCATCAACGTTAGCAGTTTCGCGTTGTGACTCGCTAGTAGTCGCTTCTATCAAATCCAAGAGCGTGCAGAAAAAGCGGAAAGTTAGACTAGCCAGCCAAGATGCAAAGATTGAAGAAATTAGTTGTTCTATCCACCGAAGTCATCGGATATAGGAGGAACAGGATGAGATTCTGAGAATGCAGTGAGAGAAGGAAAGGTAACCTAACATGCCTTTTAGCCCAGTTGACGTATTGGCTGCAATATGCAAAATATAGCTGTAGCGAACAGGCACAAAAGTAGCCTCCCATAATACTCCTATTTTATTCAAAGGTAGAACGCTTCTGACAACTCCAGGCTTCCACGCATGCTTGTTTGTTTACACCGAATACAAGCTGAAGTGCAAAACGAAAGTAGGTCTAACGTTTGCCTACTGCCCCCATCAATGCAGATATTTCAAATAAAAAATAAAAGTATTATATATATCCTTGATTAGCCTATGTTGGGTTTTGTGGAAGAGAAAATTGACTGTTTTAGTAGTAGTATTAGGCAGTATGCAGTCAGATAGGTCACCATGGGCATATTTGGATTAGCTACAGATGGATTCACAAATAAATAAATTAGCCTACATTTGGCAGGATACTTGATATACAGGCTAAATGCAAATATGGCAATGTATTATATTATTTTACATTAACAAAATGTAGGAAAATGGAACAGACTGAAAATAAAATAGGTACTGATCTTTAAAATCCTGTGTCCTGTAGCCTAAATGTTGTCAGTCATTCTTAATATTCAAGAATTGGTGCACTGGCATGTTTAACTGTTAGCTGCAGTGTAATGTTAGATTATGTGTAAGTTAAGTACAGAACTGACTGTGCGCCCAAATTTTTGTCTGTGCTCCTAAATTTTTTAACTTGGGCGCACAAGTGCTCCTGGAAAAAAATGTTAGTGTAGAGCCCTGTGGTATTAATATGTTTTTTTTTAACTAAAAATAATAGCACACTGCATAACATAAAATATCTACTTTTATAAGTGGATATTCACAGTTCACAAGTTTCTGCGAATGAAAAAAAGTGTACTTTCTAAAAACAAACATAAATCTGTCTGCTGAGGCTAATAGGATCCAGATTGTTGAAGAGAGCATCCAAAAGGCACTTATGTCTTGGCCATGGCTGTGACATGTGACGTTTTTATCCCCAAAGGCCACTAGTAGGCCAGAGTGTAATAAAAAAAAACATACAACAGGAATGCACCCTTCATTATAAATCCAGCTCGATAAATAAATCAGAGGGCTTAACGTGTCTAAAAGGGTTTCTGGGGAAAAAAAGAAATTGTGAAATAATAGAGTTCCACTTAAAGGGTAACTTGGCAACTATTTTAACGTAATAAACCCGTTTAGAAATCATTTGGATGGTTAATTGACCTGTTCCGGTGAAAATGGTGACTTTTCCCGCTGCACCTAGCGTCCCCAGGCGGAAAACCAACCTTGCAACATTGCGACTACCGTCCCGGAAAGAGAAGTGAGAAACAAGAAACTCGTTTTAAATCGTGTTTCTTACCTTGTAACATCCACATTGTCTGCCAAACTTATGCTAACCGTTTTGCTAGCTTGTAAACAAATCCATGTGCTTTATCGTTACCTTTTTCCACAGTTTGAAATAGCATAATGCACAATTTCTCCAGCAGAGGCGGAAATCCTGCCAAGTTTCCCTTTAAGATAAACATCACACGTCACAATGAGCTAGTCCATTACTTAAGGAACAGTTGGTTCAACTCTGTGTAGTTAAGCACCTTTGAGTCCACTCATCAACTGCCTTTGAGGAAGTGGAAATGGCTTCTCAGCATAGGTTCAGTTACAAATCAATTACTGTTAGGTTAAAAAATGATGATGGTGTAAGACAGGTAATGCTGCAGTGCACTCCCCATCCCGTGAACCTGGTGTTTACCTGTGGTGCTAAGCCTCTGGGGCTGAGAAAGGATTTGAGTAAAACACACTAATGTGTCTGGGGGAAGAATTAGCCAGAGTCGTCACACCACATGGTCAATAACGAAGATCCTCCATGACCACAGGACGATGGAGAGGGAGCGTGAGTGTGACAGGGAGAGAGAGAGACGAGGAGGAGGCCCATGCATAAGCCCTCACATACACACACACACACACACACACACACACACATACTGTACAGAAACAAATATCAGAAATACACAGATAAACAGATAAACACATACACACACACACATACACTCTCTGAGAGAGCTAAAAACACTGAGGCACCACTGAAGCTGCAGCTAAATGCTAAACAAAAGTCCAGCTCATGGGCCCAGCCCTAATGATGTCCACATAATATACGAGACAATATGAGAGATATATGAGACTTTACTGGGCTACAGACTCCTAATATCTATCTGACAGGTGTGGAGCCTCATGGAGGTAATAAATGCCTGCTGACTGTATATAGTGTACCAGCAGCGTCCTTTAGTCAAACAGAAATGGACCGGTTCCTTTAAAGATGTTTGACTCTTCGTAGTGTGTAAGTCAGCACACTCCAGCTTGCTCCTAGCAGCTCCTACACGTGACTTGCCCAGCGAAACACGGCCACAAGTGTAAATACAGGGGAAGGCAGGTAGTGAGTGCAAACAAATCTCAAGTGTTCGTATGACTTTTGTAATTGCGTGTTTATATAGTTGTGCATAAGTATTATCAGTAGGCAGAACAGAGTGGAGTGGAGATGTGTGAGAGGAGGGAGGGAGGGAGGGCAGCTGGTTGGGTTGAGACACAGTGGTGCCCTTACCAGGATGAAGAGGCCCTCGTTGGCAAATTTCTGATGGTCAGGGATGGTGGAGAACACAGACAGCACCAGACAGCTGAAGACCAGCAGGAAACTGAAACGCAAACACAGACATGCGCACACACACACAGACACAGACACACACACACAGACAGACAAAAAATACAGGTCAGTTACACTAATAAACACAAAACATTAGTGGGATTTTGCAGTCCCAGCAATACTCATTAATACTGCACACATCAGACTGGAGACACTTCCACATGAGGGTAATACAGTCTAGACTAGAGGAGGGGGGTCTAATATTTTTTCCACAAAAAAAAAAGCAAAAATAAAATACAATCTTTTGTAATTTCCCTGGAACTCTTCACTTGATACTGGCATCAAGAGAGTGTCTTTGTAATAGAACAAAACCGAACAAAGACAGGGACAGAGCACACAGTTCTGCAAGAGCACACACACACACAGACACACACAGACACACACAAACACACACAAACACACACACTTTGTAACCGCCACAGGGGACCCTCACAAAGTTCACCGTGCTGTCTGAGATGACAACAAAGCCATAATAATGACTCTTTCCACTGGTGGAACACTGATAATGCCACCGCCATCGGTAATCTGCTCTGGCGTCCGCATCAGTTGCAGCTAATGGGAGATTCTCGTGGCTCCTGTCCCTGAGAATGCACAGCATGCCGTTTTGGAAAATCGAGGGGATGAGATCGGATACTAGGCCAGTCTCTGGGAACGGCACAGATCCTTTGGAGGGAATCCGAGCCTGAGATGTCAGGGAGACTCGGAGAGGCGGGGAAGGCCCTCGCCAGGTGTGTCCAGCTGAGTGAGGCTTGTGTGGGACAAAAACTCAAGCCTTGAGCCTCAAACTCGAGCCTTGAGCTCCAGCTTGCCTGAGCTCCCTTCCCCTTTCTCCATTTGCGAGCATGTTTAGTTGGAGTCTAGCCTGACAACAGCAGCTGTTGCTGAGGACAGTATCAGCTATCCCCCCTAACCCTTCAAAATCTGAGATTAAAACTCCAAACAGTCCAGCCCGACAGTGTAAGCAATTTTAGCGTAGTGTATAAGCTGATTTGAGTATACACATCTTTACCAATCATGTTTCAACTACACATACACACACTCTACTCACACACACAGACATAAATGGTGGGGCAGCCGTGGCCTACTGGTTAGCGCTTCGGACTTGTAACCAGAGGGTTGCCGGTTCAGGACCCCGACCAGTAGGCACGGCTGAAGTGCCCTTGAGCAAGGCACCTAACCCCTCACTGCTCCCTGAGCGCTGCAGTTGATGCAGGCAGCTCACTGCGCCGGGATTAGTGTGTGCTTCACCTCACTGTGTGTTCACTGTGCGCTGAGTGTTTCACTAATTCACAGTTTGGGATAAATGCAGAGACCAAATTTCCCTCATGGGATCAAAAGAGTATATATACTTATACTTAAATGCACAAACACACATACTCCTACAGAGATATTTTTAACAGTACTTTTGTGGGTTTGAAAAAACAAACTAAAGTGATTTAGCTGTAAACCTCTTCACCACTCCAGACCGAGTGAGCAGAAACGGAAGGCTGCAGAGATGGAGGCTGAGATAGAGAGGTGGAAGTATTACATTTTGAAATGAGAGAAGTCCAGCGGAGGTTCGATTTATAACACAGCCAGCCAGACATGAGAAGCGGACAGTTCAAAACGTTTGACAGGAAACTAGATCATCGAAACATCAATGAAGGAAGGTGTCTGCTTGATAACCCCAGAAAAACGCTCACAAAGATTACTTTTAGTGACGCTATTTTTTGCGCACAAAGGTTGATGATTTTGTTTTGGTTGCTTTGGTTATTTGGCTTGGCATTCAGGCTACTGGCAGCGAATGTAGGACAGTTACAGATACTAGGTACGACATACGGTGCTTTTGCGACCGCAGCCAGCCAACTGTACTATGTCATTGTATTCTGCATTGGTAATGCATGATTTCAGGATTCATTTGAGTTATTGTTTGGTTTGGTCATTGACATTTTGGATATGTCCGAGCATAGAAACACATATTCAGAATAGGCTTTCATGTAACCAAATGGTCGTGTGCTACTCTTTACTTCAGTGCATGTTCAGCAGTCAACAGTGACACAGTCTGATCAACTCTCATCCCCACACCCTTCACGTAATCACTACATTCTGTTCATCACAGATCTCTGCAGTCGTTTCCCAAGGGTCGTGGCTGACGGAAAGCACAGCACGGATTCAGTAAGCTCAAGTGAGTTGCTGAGTTGAGCACGGCACCTTCCCCATGTTAAGCCCTTTGGTTCTTTTATAGTTCTATATACAAAGTTTATATTTAACTTCTCTATCAATGTCACCAGGTTGTGCCCCTCTCTCCCCACCACAAAATCTCCACTGGTCTACAAAAAGGACATCTATGTATTAATTACAGTCATCAAACACAGCGAAGGGGCTGTGGGAAGCATGTGTGCTCCAAGGGTTGCCCTCTTGTGGTCTCATAACATTCAGAAGGGAACCGCATGTTTCATATCGGCTTTACCCACACAGTGGAAAACAGATTTAATAAGTCACATACTCCATACTATAATACACAAACAGTGCACTTGCAAAACAAGTGCCCTTGTAATTAAACAGCAAAGGACGGCATGGAACGTCACCCAGTCGTGTCACTTACTACCAACCTACCAGCCCTGTCAAAATAAGCCAATTAAAATTAACTGCATTTATATGTTTTTCTGTGTTGTTATTTTATTTATTTTCCGCTCTTTTCTCATATTCAGTTTAAGTGTCCGTGGACTGCTCTGCAATTAATGCCTTCATTTAGTTTGAGGCAAACCCCAGACCAAATTCAGTCACCCAAAACAACAAAGTAAGTCTATACATATGTTAAGTAATTACACAGCCCATGTCATATGTCTAAAAGCTCGGATAATTGGCTCATAAGGCATAGCGCCACATTTGGACACTGGCACAGACAGATTCTGACACTAAAACCGCAGTTATGAGCTGGCAACAGGAAGTGTGTGGAAACAGCTCAGACTGTCTAGGAATGAAGCACAAACAGTCACAAACACAAACAGTCACCATGCAATTCTGGCCCCAAACTGCATTTGTGTGTAAATGTTTGTGTGTGTGTGCGTGTGCGTGCGTGTGTGTGTGTGTGTGATTCCTGTGCCACTTCCCAGGGCCAATCCTTTAGCTGGTCTGCTCTTCTGAATTCTGGTTGGTTTACTTGGCCCCAGGTTCCCAGATGGAGATTTAGCTTAGCGGTGGATTTATTAGCATTCTGAAGAAAGACTCTCGTGTGAAAGCCATGTTTGGCAGGGGACAAGGTCTAATTCCTTCCTGGATATAAATGTTGAGGATTGATTAGCCTAAAACCACTTTCTCAATGTCTCTCTGTTGTAAGTGTGTTTTTTTTTATGACAGAGGTATTCAGTTCATATTTTCAAAACAACAGAGTTCATTCAGTCATTTCGTTCATTTTGCCAAAGGAAAGGAGGAACCAGTGTAATGTGCAATAAATATACAATGTCAGCTAAAATGGGGAGGCACATTAGATTTGTGAGAGAAGAATCCTCATAGCTTGAGGGGAAGAAGATAATTAGTGTATTTTAGTGCAATTAAGGCTTTTCACTAATTGCTTCTTTTCACCCCAACAGAATTGGCCAGCTTTCACATATGAGGTTGAGAGGTTATATCTTCCCAGCATTTCATAACAAATAGGGGTATGTTCACACACACATACACAGACACACACACAGACACACACACAGACACAGACACACACACACACACAAAAAAACACACAAAAACACACACACATGCATATACGCACTCTCACGCCCACACACACACACCCACACAGAGGCATAATTTTTCCCTCTCTATGGTGCATAGTCTGCATTTGAGGGGCTTTGATGGCCTGTGTAAAGTCATCCCCGAACATAACCCTGCAGAGGAAAACCAAACTTTCCCCCCCGGCCAGTCCTGGCACTGATACCTCAGCATCCCTGTGCAAACACAGGAACAGAGTGGGGTGGGGCAGAGGGGGGTCAGCATCTGCCCAGTCTCCTCTCAGCCTGCCCCTCAGAAAACTGATGAAGTGGGTAAAACGGACGACATCCAAGAGCATGCAGAGAGCATGTGCAGCGCATCGCATTTCAGCTGAGCGGCCGCTTTTTCGTCAGCCCAGAGTTCCCTATTTCAGGAAAAACTGTCAATTAAAAGGAAAGAGAATGAAAAAGGGGAGGGGTGGGGGGACGGCAGAAATTAAATCCTGGGCCTCAGCAGAATGCTGGGTGTCTCAAGAGGTCATATGAAAAGCTTTTGGGAAGTGGCAAGATGCTAACAACAACTAAGTATAAGTATATAGTATACTCTTTTGATCCCGTGTGGGAAATTTGGTCTCTGCATTTGCGGTGAGGTGAAGCACACACTAATCCCGGCGCAGTGAGCTGCCTGCAACAACAGCAGCGCTCGGGGAGCAGTGAGGGGTTAGGTGCCTTAAAGGTGCCCTAAATACCCACTAAATACCCACTCGACTACTACAGTAGCTGTCCTCATGTTTAGGCCTGCCACATACCAGGTGACCGCTTTCTTGGAATTACCAGAAAGGCCTCTCTGTTGTAAAGCTTTTATGATACCTTTATTAGAATGTTATACATGCACATGAATATTGCAATGTGTTGTCATGTGATTTGTTAGTTTGTATGCTGCAACAAATACAAATAGGTGGTTTTATGGACAAAACATATTGAATTCCTTGGTTATACACAATGTAGAGAGGGTTGAAGTGGAGTAATCAAGGATTTTTGATGCCATAATTAGTGAGGTGAATATTCTTGTCATCATTATATTTCATTTTGCGTAACTTTGATGTAATAAAAATCTAATTAAATTGACCACATTGGAGGTTAAAGCAAAACAATGTACAATTTAATACATTTCAAATTACTGAGTTCTGACAATCATCTGTTGTTCTCAATTAGATTTCCATGTGATTGAATTAACTATATAAATGGCTTTACACAACACCCTTATTTAGATAAATGTCTGCTGTTTTCAAAGAAAGGTCTTCTAATCGTTTTCCGAAAGGATTCTGTAAAGCGTCTATAAACTTTCCATCTAAGTGTGCTAACGGTGAGCTGGGTTATCCCTAAAAATAAAGTCCTTCAGAGTAACGTGCCTCTTTGTTTCAGGTTCCTGACCACCCTGTTTTGGCCTGCTGTGCGAAGAATATAATCTGATGTAGGATTGATGCCTTCAGCCATGATTGTTACTGCAGATTACCACAATTACTCTTTGTATACAGTTTGTGTGTGTAAAGCTTGGAATTGCTACCCATCACTAGACACGGCCTCCTCGCTTCAGTATACACACCCACTCTTTTTCCAGGAAAAGACAGTGGCGGTGTTGACCTCAGCTGCACGTCTGAGACTTATGATGCCCTCGGGTGCCCAGCCGTGCCTGTGCCAACAGCAGCCCTCCGCAAGCTGAAGACCCCTCATATTGCCTGACACCCCTCTCTTAAACAATAACTTTAAAAAAAATCCATTTGCTGATTTAGTAAGGGAACAAGGACTGCATCCAGGAATAATCAAAGGCCATAACTTTGAGAAACTGTATTGATGGATCTAACGGTGGCCCAACTGTCACAGCTTGTGCATTTCACTAATCCCTCGCCGCTCCAAGCGGAAAGTGAATCGCCGCAAAGAGTTTATTTTATCTCCGCTTATTTAAGCTTTCTACTGGTGCACGCGGATGGGCAAACATGAGGTCACTCTCTGGCACGCTGCTTGAAAACACACAGACGTGTGATGTAACTCGCCTGTAGTGCGCGCTGCGGAACCCAGTCCCTTTCTCCACATGACTCAGGCCCAATCTAGTGGTCAGTAGGGTTCTGAGGACTACCGCTACGACCAACAGGGCTCAAAACACAAACCCTTCGCTAGTTATTATTAGCAAAGGTCTGAGTGAAATGGAATATTCTCCAGTAAAAAGTCTGTGTGTTCGAGTGTTTTACCAAATGAGATGGGTTGTGTCAGGGTGTTTTGGAGATGAGGCATTTAACCACAAAAGGAATATATGATCTTCTCTGGAGACATGTGCAGGAAGTCAGTCATTTTTCTTCATGAATGAATTCTTTTCATGAATAGCAGTTTGAGTATATGTAGGGCTGTCATCTACAGTATCCTAGTACATATAGTTCAGCAGCATCTTAACCTGTCTAAACTTCACAAAAATAAAGGCAAAATAATTCAAAAGTGATTCCACCAGAGAATGTTGGTCCTCTTTCCATTCATCCATTTAATGTAAAAACTTCATTAACAGTCACTTGATGGTTGATACAGATGAAGGAGAGTGTGCCATCACACACACACACACACACACACACACACACACACACACACACACACACACACACGCACACAAACACACACACATTCACACACTCGTGCACACACACTCACACCCACGCTCGCACACACACGCGCACACACACACACACACACACACACACACACACACACGCTCGCACACACCACACACACACGCACACACACACACGCCCCCCAACTACATTCCTCCACAGGCCATCTCGCTGCCCAGTGAGAGCCAGCACCTCTGATTGAATCGGCCCAGGATGATGGAGTCGACATCAGACACACAGCAGGGTGGACGGGAGGGTGAGAAGACAGGGAAAGAGGGAGAGAATGAGAGAGAGAGTGAGACAGAAAGACAAGGAGAGGAGGGAGACAGACAGTAATGAGGGGAGGGAAAAGACGGGTTGGAAAATGTCATTTAATGGATGAAATCCAACGGAGGGGTTGATCTTCATTAGGGAGAGAGGAAGACAGTGAGAGCAACTGAGAGAGAGAGAAAGAGAGAGAGAGGGAGAGGGGGATGAAGAGAAGGAAACCGACGGAGGAGAGGAGGCTGCAGGTGAGCGATGGCAATGTGCTGAGTCTCCAGGGACTCCCTGTATGGAACGAGCAGGTGTGGAGTGTGTCTGTGAGTGTGTGTGTGTTTGTGTGTGGAATGTGGTGCCAGAACAGATCAATGCAGCTCTGAATGAACGTGCTAAAGCAGCATTGACCTGTGTTCTATACACACAATGGGAGCCAACAAGCACATTTTCACATACACACAAACACAGTCTTACACAGTCTCTCTGTGTAAACCTGTCACTCTGTCTCTCTCTCTCTCTCTCTCTCTCTCACACACACACACACACACCACCTTAAGAGCTAAGTAAAGAGGCAGGTGGTGCAGCAGAATGGATACCTCTGTGGGCAAGGTGGATGTTAGGAGAGAGAGAAGACGAAGGAGTAACGTTAAGGGCTCTATAGAAAAAGAGGGAAATAGAATATGAAAGGAGATAGTGAGAAGATGCATGAGAAAGAGAGAGAGAGAGAGAGGGGGGGAAGGGAGAAAGAAACAGAGATGAGTTTTGGAGCAGAGGAGAAAGGTGGTAACTGAAGAATGGCATTATAAATAGCATCTGTATCCTCATTTAGCACCTACCAGCAAAATTTGCCCAGGTACATGCCAGCACTCCTAATCCCTGCTGATAGATGTCTACCAGGGACTGTCAACTCTTTACACACACACACACACACACACACACACACACACTTGCATGTCCACACATGCACGCACATACACACGTGCTAACAAATAAACAAGAAGTGCCTTTTTTCTCCTCTGTCAGCCAAAAGGAACCAGCCGTGTACTTTAGCAACTTTGGTAACCTCAGAAGGAAAAAATAAAAGCACTGACTCATGACTCTTTCTGAAATGGATGAGAAGGGAGTGTGCGTGTGTGTGAGTGTATGTGTTTGTGTGTGTGTGTGTTTGTGTTTGTGTGTGGGAAATGCTCTTATTTTTTATTTACTCTCACAATTCCCATCAAAGATATATGCTTCTATTTGGCATTATGGGAACACTAATTGCTAATACATTTGTCTGTCTCCAAAGTGAAAACATTCCACTTCCAATGCTTCTTGCGATAGTGTTACCTTATGCCATCTCCTGACTGCTCCCTTGTTGTGGCTGATGAAATACTGTTATGATGTGATGACATAAAGTCCTCTAACGGCAGAAGTTTTGTACTTTCTCATGTGTTTTCTTTATTCCTTTACTAAGCAACTTGGCCAGTAAAATAAACGTTATGACACAAAGTCTGATTTACTGAAGCACAGTGGGCTTGTCCATACGTCTTGGACAACATATACTGTACAGACACAGTGCCAATAAACACTTCACTCCCTTCTTGTGTCTTATGAATGATGAATGCAGTTAACACTTATAAACCAGGCCCTCGAGTACCATGCCAATCCATGTGTTCTTTACAAACACACAAAATGGCAGCACAAACACACACACTCACAGAAACACACACACACACACACTCACAGAAACACACACACACACACACAGAAAACACACACACACACACACACACACACACACACACACACACACACACATTATTCTACCTCTTGAAAGGTCTGCTATACAGTGCATTCAGTATAATATAATATATATATAATATATATTCAGTGTCATGACGCCTGGGCTGTGATGTGCTCCAGCTAGTGTGCATGCGTGTCAGAGTGGGGATGATGCATGCTAAACTGTGAGCCATTGTTCCGGGCAGGCTGAGCCCAGCTGCTGGACTGTGTCAGACAATCTGGCACGTCCATGCCAACACGCTAAGACCAACAGACCATCTGAATGTCCAGCAAAACACTCCACAAGACTGAGGCTGACATACACACACAAGGACACACACACACGCACACATTTAATGCATCTTCTTCACTGTAACTTCAAATGAACTTTAATGATGAGTCAATTGACATTAAAGTCTAACCAAATTAAAATTGTAAGTATCAATGCAGGAGGGGCGATGTCTAAGGAATATTAGTGTAGGTATGAAATGAATAGAGTGGACTTTGTTGTTACACTTCCTGTGTGTGGGGGGGGGGGGGTATGATGCTTTTAAACAGGAAACACTTTGTATTATGTATGATCACAAAATCAACCAAACGACTGCCAGCAAACCTGGGGTGTGTGGCTGTGAGTGTGTGTATGTGTGTGTGAGAGAGAGAGAGAGAGAGAGAGAAAGAGGAAAGAGAGAGAGAGAGCATGGTAGGGAGAAGGGCCACCATTGTAACTGATGTTCAGAGGGACCCACTACTGCTTACAATAGAGTATAGGCTTTCATGGAGTGTGAGTGTTCGAGTGTGTTTGTGTGTGTGTGAGAGAGAGAGAGAGAGAGAGAGTGTGTGTGTGTGTGAGAGAGTGTGTGAGTGTTTGAATGGGCCTTTAAAAAACACAGTACTAAGCAATCAAACGGCTGCCAGCAATCCTTACGTACCTCCGACAGCAAACGCCCATCCAAAATGATGTGGGTCGAACAGGACCCAGCGAGCAATTTAAAAATGAACAACGACACTTGTTGGAAGGTCCTCCTGTGAGTATGTAAAAACAGTTTGGATTAGGGCACTGTAATGCAGCGCCACATATTTAATTTGGCCATGGGCCTGGTCTGTGGGGCTCCCCATATCAGTCTGATTCATGGACCTCATGGATTCACGGAGTGATTTACGGAGACGGGCCTTGGCCAAGCCTTCCTTCCCACATTCCTTTTCAGTGGCTGTGCGCTCGCAGTGACATCTCTCCGCAGATATCGGTCAGTGACGACAAGACGGCAAGAGAGAGGCCACTGATGGAGGGACCATTAGCATTTATGTGGCAATCATGTTTATTTTAAAAGCACAGTAATGTAGACTATATATTAGGGGTGTAACGGTACACAGAAGTCACGGTTCGGTTCATACCTCGGTTCGGACATCACGGTTCGGTACGAGTTCGGTACAATGGAGGGAAAAGCAAAACAAAAATGCATAAAGCATTTTTTTTGTACATGTCTCAGGCTGTACCACCTAGTGTCATACAGTCTCTTCCCTGAGCTATCTGCAACAGCCTGAAGTGTGTAAGATGTAGGCTAAACCGTACAATAAGTACCCAGACTCCATCTGTAACTTGTAAACAAAATAAGACAATCAGCTATAAAACTGAAAATAGGCCTACATCATCTCTTATTTCTGAAAGTGCAAATTACATAGAAAAATGATTTTTAAAAATCCACTTAAGCAAGACCTTCAACATCTGTGTTTAGTTGTATATGGAAGGGTCTACAATTTGCCTCAATATTTTTCATAGTGTGTAAAGCAATAATCTAGCCTACTAACTGTGAAAATATCACACTATTTTGCCTTTTTAAAAAAAATGAAATTGTTCTTTTCATTTCATAAACAGACTACAACTAGAAGTCACGTGACTTTGCCCTTTGACGTTAAAGGAGAATTCCGGTGTGATATTAACCTAAAGTGTGTTGAAACATGATACCGAGTGTGAACGTATGTCTCATAGCCCATCTCGGCTTGTCCCCTGCACTCCAAAATCTGGCGCTAGTTAGCCGATGCTACCAACAGCTTTTTCAATGGTGGTGCTTTGGCATCGGGCTAGCCATGCAAGTAAATCACTGTTTTACGCAGGGCTTGAAAACGAAATTATTTTTCAAACGTTCCGTTCCGAACGGTTCAGGTAGGCCTATGTTTAACGTTTTCGTTCTTGCATGCGTTCCGCCACCAACATATCGGTCCTGAACCGGTTCGGAACGCAAAATATCGTTCGTTCTTAAAGTTCCGGCAGTGTTTGGCGGGCCTATCAAGTCTATTTTTGTGGACTTAGAATAGACATACTCATTATTTCCCCTTGATTTAGCCTATACCGTAGCTATGCCCAAAAATAATAAATCACAGGCGGCATCCAAAAACATTCAGATGGGCTATCCATCCCATAGCCTACAGACTTACTATAGGCCTAACCTATGCCTATAAATAATTTCTTATCAAAAATATTTCTGGATACGTGCTAAACTCCTTACCTGGTTGTAGCCTAAGTTTTATCCATATGGAGATCTTCAAAGGCTTGCGCTATAATTCCAACCCTGTTTATAAACGAACCTGTCTGTTACTGACAAGGCCTATCTCAAATTTCCCGTTCAACTCTTCTACATAGAATAGGCTATAATTGCGCAACATTTCAAATCCCGACTTTAAAACGACAAGGCGTGGACAGGCAAAATAGGCTATTACGCATAGGCTACAAACAATTTCCAAATCATTTTCAGTAGCCTACGCTGCGAGCTGGCCTAAGATCCGAAGTGGCAGACGGATAGGTTACATTACAACAGCAAGACAAAATATACACATTTGGACCAAAGGTCCATTTATTCGTTTTTTGTTTTTTTTCAAACTGCAGAAATCAAATTATTAGGCTGTTCGCCTACAGTAGTTGGCTACATAGCGGCTTGTTAGCTCACATTATCAGTGTAGATGCGGGCTTGTTTTTAGCACAACCGAAATAGTCTCCCTGACATAGGATATGCTTTTGTGAAATTTTATAAAATATATAGAGAACGAAAAAAAACGTTATTAACCGGTTTTGTGGATTTCAGAATAACGTTTCTGTTCCGGAACAGTTGAAGACCATTTTGTTTTCGTTTCTGTTTCCGCTCCTCGTAAAATTCCGTAAAATTCCGTTCGTTTTCGTTTTTCGTTTTCGTTCCTTGAACCGGTTCGGAGCCCTGGTTTTACGATAAGGGATCAGATTCCAAAAATAATTCCGTGGAAATGCATGAATTCCAGTTGCTGCTACTGGAAGAAACTGGAATCCATGCATTTCCACTGAATTATTTTTGGAATCTGATCCTATCATACCTGTTCATTCTTACTCGGCCTTTCGACTTATCGTGACTAAATTCAAGATGGCTGCAAACGCTAAACCGTGGAAGATACTGTCTGTATAAATCGTCTCGTAAGTAAACTACCAGTGCTTTTCAAAGTTCTCAATGTCTCGTTTTTAAATGTCAGGGCCCTCGGAAGTCTACCAATGAAGTGTGGAGATACATTGAGCCTCGTAAATGGTGTAAAACAGTGATTTATTTGCATGGCTAGCCCGATGCCGAAGCACCACCATTGAAAAAGCTGTTGGTAGCATCGGCTAACTAGCGCCAGATTTTGGAGTGCAGGGGACAAGCCGAGATGGGCTATGAGACATACTTTCACACTCGATATCATGTTTCAACACACTTTAGGTCAATATCACACCGGAATTCTCCTTTAACTCACCGTAGAATGGTTTGTTTATTAGCCTGGTTAGCGTTGTCACTTTATTTTACTGTCTATGCACTTAACACTACCAGCTCCTCATGTGAGAAGTTACAAGTTACCCCAACATAAAGGTAATTACCACGCGATTTGCATAGCTTTCTGTCATTACGAAATCATTTAATTTAAGCCATAGGTTTTGGCCCTTTTTGTATGTGTATCCAAAGGCTGCTGATGCGCAGGGGAAGTTTTTTCCCCTCGTTTCGGTGATTGGTAGCCTACATCATCTGGGTGATGGCTTCGAATATGTGTAGCATTTTTTCCACTAACATACCCAACAACTGCTGAACAACGCCGACACACAGTTTCATCTTATCCACCACTCTTTCGCCTGTAGCCTACTAACGTTACTGTAACTGAAGTTCTCAAACTTGCGATCTTAAAGAGACCAGCGGATCCTCTAACTCTTGTGGGTCTAACCTTAGTGCTGCTAATGACTGACGGACTCGACCGACGACCTGACAAAAAAAAAAAACATAGGCGCCAATCAGAGCTTCAGAACTAAGGCGAGGCTACAGATTAGCGTTAGGTGTCACTAAAGAACTCCCGTAACTCTCGCTACTTAACAGTAATTACAGTGCATGAAAATGCACTGTTCTGTTATCCGAAGTCTTCTTCTTATTATTATTATTACAGTGCATGAAAATGCCCTGTTCTGTTATCTGAAGTCTTCTTCTTCTTCTTCTTCTTCTTCTTCTTCTTCTTCCCACCAAATTTCTGCATCTAATTCAGCTTCAACCATTTAACGTAGAAACTTCGTTCAAACTTTGTAACGTAGGTCTTGAAAAGAGACTTGAGGAATGTATTTTTCACTTTTGTAAACTTTATACTTTTTGAGATATTAATAAAAAAACAAGCTTATTTTCCCCCATAGACTTTGTATGGGGACTATGACATCATAATGGGCTAATTAACTTGATTTGCACCTGTATCAACTTCCAGCTGCTCAACTAGGTCCCATCAAAAAGCTAGTTAAACTGATTGCACCTGTATCAACTGCTTTCTGCTCAATTAGGCCAACTCTCTCTGTGTATCTCCATTCTACAAGGATATAAGGCACATTCCATCCAACTTTCTATCCATTCATGCTCTTCAAACCATTCACTCATCCCATCAACATCCATTAAACAATCTGCCTATCAACATCCATTCAACTTTCTGTCTATCAACATCCATTACACTATCTATATTTAACTTTTAAACTATATACTCTCTCAGGCTTTAAACATACAATCTGGCTCTACAGATCCTGTTCAACTATTTCCTCTGCCCACAACTGTTTCAAAATAAATGTCCTCACTACAATAATTCACTATTAAATAATTTAACTATTTAAACTACTCAACTATTTAACTGTTTAGCCATTTCAACTGTCAGTTGTTATCAACTATGACTTCTGCCAACTGTTATCAAATAAAAGTTTGTTTTGCATTTTATGTTAATATACAGTATGTTTATATTTTCATGCACTGGTAATTTCCTTGAAATTACATTTTCTAGTTGTGCATGACATTAATTAATCCGCACACGAGTTTTATGTATTTTTATACCGTGTATTCTCCGTGTAAATTCATCCACCGAACCGTGACGCCCGTACCGTTTCGGTTCAATACGAATACATGAACCGTTACACCCCTACTATATATATATATATATATATATATATAAAAGTAGTAGAATTGAGCAATCTTTTACATAACAGCAGTGTGCTCTTTCCATACTCAGCCCCCTCACGTGAGTAAAGAAAACAACCAGCATTTGTTAATGTGCTGTGAATCGTAAACCCACTGGCGAGTAAAAGAATGCTGGATTTAATAAAGTCGAGCGGTTACAGTATGATAGCCATGGTTATGCTCCTGTCGAGGAGAGGGGAACGGGGGATTGTGGTCTCATGCTTGCTGCAGATGCCCCGGGTCTGTCCCTCGTGCCACCTCAGGGTAATTGGCAGATCACATTATGTTTGAACAGATTAGCGGTGCTTAATTGCGCCCAACTGGAGACAGAGGAGGTGTAATTAATCTTTAATCGAAGGGTGAGTTGATGAGGGAGGCTATGTGGGCGGGTGTTTTTGTGTGTGTGTGTGTGTGTGTGTGTGTGAGTGCAGGGCTCATGTATGTATGTGTGTGTGTGTGTGTGTGTGTGTGACAGAGGGAGTATACTGGTGTGAGAGAGAGAGAGAGATGGGCAGAGAGAAGATGGAGAGGAAAGGAGAGTGTAAAAAGGGTGTGAAGAAATGAGTGGGGCAATCAGTCTTAATAAGTCTACATTAAATGATTGCCCCCCATAAGCTCTCTGCAATCAGCTGTAGTCAGCTAATTATGATCTCACAACTGTGAACCTCACTGTCAATGACTGAGGCTACCTGGCACATACAGTATGAGCACCGTTAGAAAACTCTTCAGCTAGTCTGAGTACAGCAATTTTGCGGTCAGCTCCTTTTAGACTTTCAGGCTTTAAAAATAAAAATGTTAAAACGTTTTGTGTATATCCGTCCATTCTAGCTGTTTTAATGACTTAATTGTCTCCTTGTATACAATATGTATAAATGATTAAAAAAAAACACATGTAAAAACAAGACGACACACACTCGTGCTCAAGAGAGCTTGCCTTTGTCAACACTGTATATTACAAAGTGACTGATGCACACATACTAACTCACACACCCACGTATTTAGGTGCTGACATTTCACCAGTCAATGCCCTGTTAACCTTCCCTCTTAAAAAAGCCCAGACGGGGCAAAATAAAAAGCTCTTTACACACTGAGGCGGAAAAAGTGAAGTCAGAGCGTCTGAGAGTAACAGGGCTGGAGAGAGAGAAAAAAAACAGGTGAGAGAGAGGAGAGAGAGCGAGAGAGAGGTTTTGAGAGTCGAGAGGGGAGCACTAGGTGTAAACACATGTAGTGTAAGTTGGGGGGGGGGGTTGCTCTAAACATGAGTCATGTCCTTCTGGGTTATTAGTGCGCTCAGACGAACAGCAAACCTCACAGCCAGAGCGAGGCAAGGTTAAGAAGCTTTTTGATCTTTGTTCATAACTCACTTCAGCTGAGAAAAAAGACTTCAAACACCGGATTTCATTTCTGGATACCACACTAGCTTAACTGTGGGAAATGTTGATGGACATTATGCTACAGAACATAGATTTGAGTAAAGTTACATGACCCATACTGTAGATTTCTAGTCTCTCAACAAGAGAGACGGAGACACTTCAACAGCACTTTAGCAGACTGAGTCATTTCAGATGAAAAGAGATGCAGTTAATGAGATCTCAAAAAATCTTGTCTATAAAAAAGTAGAATATATTACACATAAATTGCACTTAACCAGAGACAGTTGATAAAGTAACTTTGACTTAACACATCATATACAATGTCCACATTTTGTAGTACATGTAGCAAAAATGTCTGCTTTTCTACACTGTGCTATCACTGCATGGAGCATACTGTAGGGATATGTGCTCCATCATGTCTAATTGTATTGTCTGGGTTAGGGTCCAGAGGGATTGAGATTATTCATCATCGCTCAGAACTGGAACTGTAAGAACAACAGCAGGGCCCAGTTGGTTTAACTCGGGGCAGACACATAATTGGATTGAGGTGTTTTTCAAGGAACTTGGTGTGAGAGAGGGCAGAGAGCCTGGGTGGTCAGCACATCATCGGGCAGAAATGCTGTGAGACCAGCCGGCAAAGACTGGACTCTGAGGTGCTTTCCCCCCCCCCTTCACATACCCTCACTGGCCTGAGCTGTTGTTTTTATAGCCACCTGACTGAACAGCAGAGCACTCAGGAAGACTGGAATAGTCCACTGCGCAGGGTTAAGGAGCCTTAAATACACAGAGAGAAGAGGGAAACTTCTGGAGGAGCTACGTCATCAAATTACAGAGAAAATAATGGTGTAGAACACAGCACAGCACAGCACAGCAGCACCAGAGGACTAACTGATAAAATAGCACAGCGCTTTATCTGATGCCTCAGAAGAAGCGAGCGCAGAGCTTATTGTTATTTCTGCACTGCATTTACAGCTATAAGGTTAATGTGTTTCACTTATGTGAATGCAGCAAGTTCTTGGTCATTTTTCTCCTATGTTTTCTTGCAAACAAAAGGCAGTTTAAATAAAAAAAATAATTAATAAATGAATACATATATGTGTGGAACAATAAAGGAAGTTAGAGAAAATAACTTCTGGAAGGCCAAGCATTGTTTCCTTAGAAAAATGCTGCGTGAGTCAATGTTACAATAGTTCATAAATACCATAAATGGTGTTTGACATTTGTAAGCATAACAAAGGAGTTTACTTCTTGCAAACAAAGCCACAGCTTTAACTTCTCAACACATCTCCACTGAACAAGCTGTGGAACAGCTTGTCTCTTACTTCCACGGAACTCCATGGTAACAATAAGCAACAGGATGCAACGGGTGTTTACTTTAACATGAAGTGATTTATTTATGCAATTGGTAGCAAGCAATGATATGTTAGTTAAGCAAGTCAATCAATGTCAGTGGGACTGGAAAGAGTCAATTGGATAAATGTCAGCATGTTGAGTGATTGCGGAGCAGCTAGTCAACTTATCAAGATAAATGAATATATGTGGCCTGTCTATACATTATCAGTGTACACATTAGAGGTGCAGATACATGTACACACATACAAACATGCCTACAGTAACGGATTAGGTCTCGAACTCTCGACATTTCATAATGTAACAGCATTTTCAATGGAA
The DNA here is from genome assembly GCF_017589495.1 of Alosa alosa. Lineage (NCBI taxonomy): Eukaryota > Metazoa > Chordata > Actinopteri > Clupeiformes > Clupeidae > Alosa > Alosa alosa. The sequence goes on from NC_063208.1 coordinate 12,611,637, forward strand.
CATTCCCTCTCTGTCATGCATCCAATAACATACTGTTTCTGTCAGTGAGCAGTTGTCCTTCCTCACGCTTGCTTATGATTCAAAACTAGGGTGATGGTGCAATGTGTTACTGAGGTCAGCAGTGTTTTGCAAAGTTCATCAGTGTTCCATTTGTATGGTGGTATTACGCAAAACCAGCCCCCTAGTCCAGTACCCTACAGCCCAGCAGACAGGGAGAACAATCAAGCATAGCAGCTGCTGTATGTTGTTAGCCCTCGTTGCCATGGTCACAACCCCTTGACCTTAAAGTGGGAGGGATCCTCTTTGATGATACCCCCATTAGCAAGCTGGCAACAGCTGGAGTAGCTCAAGGAAGGTCTCAACCTCGTGGTCCTTTGGAGAGAGAGGGAGAGGGAGCACTCGTACTAGTGGACAATGGCCATCGTCTATCACAGCACTTTTGCCATTATCGTGCATCTGCACGCGGGGATCACCGGGCTAATGTTCTTATCCGGCCGACTTCAAACGGGACACCAGGGGGGCCTACTCGGCCGACCCCAGCTCCCACCGCGGAGCGTACTGTCCTGCCTGTCAGCAGCCGCACGTGTGCAGGACAAGACGAAGAGCAGAGGACCCCCACCATGCTTACATCATCATGGGCACACACGCACGCACGCACGCGCACACACACACACACAAAATGTGCAGACGCATAGAATACTTCCACACACACACAAACACTTATGTGTAATCCAACAGAGAAATATGCAGACATACAGTACAGTATACAATACACACACACACACACACACACACACACACACACACACACAAATGTCATCCAGCGGTCACCCCGTGCAATACACTGCAACTCTTGCTCTCCACTACATTTACCAGTCAGCACCATCTTTCTACACTCAGGCCAGCGTTTACATGTGGACGCGGATCGGGCCAGGCCAGGTCCAGAGAATCAGTCTGGAGGCCATCTCTTTCAGACGTAGTTTACAGTCCTTCAAGGGGCTCTAACCAGACCTTTCTTACAGTCCCTACCTTACATCAGAGTCAATTACACTAAGCGTCTGAGCAGAGACGACACTCGTCTGAATTATTTATCCAACTTTCATCCTGCCACTTGTCTCCTGCCAACGTCTTTAATAGGTTCTCTCTCTGACCCTTACTTTGCAACCGGAGACAACCTGAAGAGAACCTGCAGCCGGAACACTGACAGTAGTCTCTGTCTTTGGATGGGGGGAGACCCTATGGGGGAGACACACTTTGATTGACAGGAGACTGATAAGAGGGGATAAGAGGAGAGAGAGAGAAAGAGAGAGAGAGGAAGCGATAGACAAAAATAAGACAGAGGTAGTGGGATTCAGAGACAAAATAATGTATTATTGTGGGTGTGATTGTGTAATTATATCATTACAGTATAGTGACATGGAAGTTATAGAAGAAAGAGATTAAAAAGATAGTGCCGAAGAAAAAGAGGAAAGGGAGGTGAATGGAAAGAACAAGTAAAAGAGAGAAAGAGAGAGCATGTACTGTATCTGTGTGTGTGTGTGTGTGTGTTTGAGAAAGAGAGAGGGAGAGGGAGAGGGGCACACCATCATCTGGGAGATCTCATGGTGCAGACACTGACATCATTCACAGAGCTCAGATAAGAGCATCCAGACACCGAACATTAACCAGCTCGTACATACTGTACACTCCAGACACACACACACACACACACACACACACACACACACACACACACGCACAGACACACACACACGCACAGACACACACACGCACATACACACATGCACACACGCACACACGCACGCATGCACGCGCGCACGCGCGCGCATATACATACACACACACACACACACACACACACACACACACACACACACACACACACACACACACAGACACACACACGCACAGACACACACACACGCACAGAAACACACACACACACACACACACAAACATACACACACAAACACACACACACACAAACATACACACACAAACACACACACGCACAGACACACACACGCACAGAAACGCACAGAAACGCACAGAAACACACACACGCACGCACACACACACACACGCATGCACGCGCACACACACACAAACAAGGTTAAACTCAAATAATGACTCTTGTTGTGAGGTACCCTCATTACTCTGCACGAGACGCTGAGAGCAGAGGGGAGCAAAAGTAAACGAGTGAAAAAGGAGAAAAGAAAGTAGTGAAAACCTGCACCAGTGCAGCCCTGCAGCGGGAGAGTGGGAAGGGAACCAAAGCAGCCGAGGTTGCAGTCTGAGCAGGAGCAGGAGAAGGAGGAGGACAGGAGAGGAGAGGAGAGGAGGAGAGCGAGAGAGGGAGAGGAGAGGAGAGGAAGAGAGGGAGAGGGAGGGAGGGGAGAGGGAGAGAGGGAGAGGAGAGGAGAGGAGGAGAGCGAGAGAGGGAGAGGAGAGGAGAGGAGAGGAGGAGAGTGAGAGAGGGAGAGGAGAGGAGGAGAGGAGAGGGAGAGCTCAGTTGACCTTTAGGCGATGTGCTTTTTTCCCTCGCCGTACCTTCCATAATGGAGCCTGTTAACCAGGACAGTGCAGAGTCAGGGAATCAGCCAGCAATACAGCGGAGATGATGGTGTGTGTCTGTGTGTGTGTATGTGTGTGTGTATGTGTGTGTGTGTGTGTGTGTGTGTGTGTGTGTGCATGTTTGTGAGCATGTTTTTGTGTATGAGTGTGCGGGGCCGGGGCACTGAGTGCAGCAGTAAGTTCAAATTGAATAAGTGCAGGGGATAACAGATTGGGTGAGAGTGTTGAGAGCCACTGTGTGTGTAGACAGAGGAAATGGGAGAGTCTTTAGCCAAGGAGCACCAGTGCACAGTCATGCTATTTACTGTGGAGGCTTCCACTCATATTCCATTACATCAGCCATAGGTATGATGTAAACACATAAACACACACACACACACACACACACACACACACACACACACACATGTAGCACACAATGACAGGAACACAAACACATGCATACTGTACAATGCACATACACAGGCACACAGAGGAATGCACACACTGATATTCCCACATGAATTCATATTGAAACACACACACACACACACACACACACACACACACACACACACACACACACACACACAAACACACACACACACACACACACACACACACACACACACACCACAGTAGAACACCAGGGAAGCCTGTTTGGTCTTATAAATACTGCTCCATATTATGAATTTGTTTTAGTTCCGTCGCCATGGTGAAGTTTTCCACCATGTTTACAGAACCTGCCATTATAAATTAAAGCGGTCTTAACAACACTTAAGCCAGGACTTACAATACAGCACACATGGCTACAGAGAGAGAGAGAGAGAGAGAGAGAGAGTGAGAGAGAAAGAGAGAGGCAAAGAGAATGAGAGTGAGAAGCATGGAGGGAGAGAGGGGGATAGAGAGAGAGAAAAGAGAGAGAGAGGGGTCCTGGGACATCCCAGCTGAAAGTGTCACGCTGAGCTTGACAGGGGTTCCCTGTGCCCATGGCCCTATTAGGGTAGACAAGCACTAAGACCTCTCCGCTCCAAACACCATTCTGTTTTGAGCTTTAAATCACGGCCACATCAAACAGCCTAATGCACAGAGTGCAGCGGCAGCATGTCCCACGCCTGATGAACTTCAGGCGGCCGCAGGTTTAAAGGGACGAAGGGGCTGCCATTCCACTGAAGCCGTCCTCGCCCACCCTCACCCACCTCGCCAACTCACCCACCATCCGCCTGCCTTGTGCACAAGTGCATCAGAAATACACCATGACGGCAGACATGTTTGATATGAGGACATCAGCTGTGGTCTGATTTCTTTTGTTTGGTTTTAGAGCACCATGCCATTGCCTACTCATCGGTGTCATTTAAACGTCGGGGGAGAGTGAGTAACAACGTACTGAATCAGAAACATGCAGCATAGTCTGACACAACAAAAGAACCGGGAAGGTGTGATGTAAATCAGTACAAGACCAATGTGATGACTCTATGTATATCATACTTTAAAAAAACAAAGCGAGTTGCCAGCTGACAAGACTGCTTTGTTTATTTGATACCAGGCACTGGTTTTATTCCATTACACAACGACAAAATTGGGTTGAAGTTTACACACCTGTTTTGCACAACTGGATGGTATTATATGAGATTTTACACTTTTATGGGAGTTTCCCATAGTTGATGTACTGCCATGAGTAACATAACTCCCCAATACTCTCTCATGTTCTACATAAACTGGATATCACATAAAAATATAATTTATGAAAATTCATTAAAATGGTCGATAGCGTTTTGGAACCAAATTCATATAAATTCCAAACTGTTACAATGGATAGTGACTGCAGTGGGCATGTATCTCTATTTTAGACGTTTGGCCATGTCAGTGGGGAAAATGTGACTGAATGTGGGAGTGCAGGTTTATCACAGTAGAGGAGCTGTGCAGATGGTTCAGGACAGTTTTAAATAAATACTGAGATAACTGCTGTAAGCAATGAGCGCAGTCAGTAGACACAGAGAGCACACACACAGGCACGCGCACACACACACACACACACACACACACACACACACACACACACACACACACACACACACATATATATACACACACCGACATTCGCTCAGAAAACACAGAAAGAGACAGAGGAGAGAGAGGGAAAGAGAGGAAGGGAGGGAGAGAGAGAGAGAGCCCTGCAGACTCTGTCTTTAATGAATATAAACAATGTTTAATACTCAGAGACAGAGAGTCAGAGAGTGCACACTCTGCAGCCTTTCGGTTCTGGTAAGTGATGCGTCTTGGGTCGTGAAAGGTTCCTGTCACTGGTGCCACAGTTCCTGGCAGGAACTAGCGCATGACTGGCACTCTCTTTCTGACGCATGTGTCCTAATTTTCACAAACTGTCTCTTCTCAGGGCCCAGGAACTATTCACAAATGCCATCCAAATGCAACTAGGGGCAGAGAATGACTCTGACCAAAAAGCCAGAGGTCCAGTGAAGGTATGTGTGGGTGGAAAGGTGTGTGTGTGTGTGTGTGTGGGGACATATTCTCAGACAATCCAGACAGTATGTTTACTGCATGTTCACTGTCCACGCCTGTTGTCCACAGCCTCTCCTTGTGGCTTACGGCTCTCTCATGCCCACGCCCGTGTCCACCAACGTTTATGTCCACCACGTGCCGCTTCCACCTTTCAGGGAAGAGTGCTTATATTTGGTGCCAGAGGCCCCAAGGGGATGGGTGGCCTTGGCGCCGGGGTCAGCTGCCATGTCTGGCTGCAAACGCTGCCTCCCTCCCTTCCGGTCTCCAAACGTCCCTGCCCTGTCTCCCTGCCTGCCTGCCACTGCATGGTTTCATGGACACAGAAATAACCCCGGAGCCACTGAGCTCACAGCCAAAGCAGCCCATCTCTGCCACGCAGACCTCTGGGTCCAGCCTGACCGAAGCCACGTTACATAAACATAAGTTAGGGCAGATTAGGGGGTGCCGACATCAAGCGGATTGGGTTACACACTGGGGCAGGAACACAACCTCTTTCTCTCTTTCCCTTCTCTTCTCTCTGTTATCTTTATCTTTATCTCTCTCTTTCTCTCGCTCTGTCTTTCTCTCTGTGGGCTGACCCAGCCACTGCGGTGGCTAGAGAAAAACACAAGATGCTCGCTCTCGACCAGAGATATATGGCTCCATGTGTCAAAGACGAGGCCCCCTCTCTCTCTCTCTCTCTCTCTCTCTCTCTCTCTCTCTTTCTCTCGCTCTGTCTTTCTCTCTGTGGGCTGACCCAGCCACTGCGGTGGCTAGAGAAAAACACAAGATGCTCGCTCTCGACCAGAGATATATGGCTCCATGTGTCAAAGACGAGGCCCCCCTCTCTCTCTCTCTCTCTCTCTCTCTCTCTCTCTCTCTCTCTCTCTCTCTCTCTCTCTCTCTCTGGCTTCATAACAGGATGGAGCTCATTAGGCCGAACACACTGAAACAGAATCCCCACACTGCGCAGCACCGCGCCACCAGGGCCTCCCAGAGTTGTCAAAACCTGCAGCACCGGAGGTGGGCAGGTGGGGTGGGGGTGGAGTAGGGAGGGGGATGGGGGGTTGGAGCCTGTGCCAAGCGCCACTGTACTATTTGGACAAACTAAGCAAACAGAGCGGGTGCTTTTTGAAAGGAGGGTGACAAACTGCACGGCGACGCACAGTACAGCCACCGCACGGCAATTGCAACAACACGAGACTGCGTGACAACAACAACAACACCGACAAGAGCAGCACCGCCAGCAAAGCCCACACTCAGGGCTTTTTGGGGCCTGGACACACACACACACACACACACACACACACACACACACACACACACACACTTACTCACCCTCCCCATCACCCCCCCTCCCCCACCCGCCCCCCGGCCAGGAGTGTGTGATGTGAGTCCACTGTGAGGGAGGGAAAGATGGACCGAGGGATGGAGGGAGGGAGGGAGGGAGCAAGAAGAGTGCTGTCGGAGGCACGCTTGTCATCATGGAGGAAATTGGAGACGCGCGGGGCCGGGGACCGTGTCCTCAGAGAGACAGCGCGTCCCTCGGGAGCCCGATTCTGCCCTGAAAGGAGAAATGAATACCCCGGCCAGCACATCTGCTCAATCAGGACTTCTCCTCTCTCTGCAGCCGGGTCCGGCACCAAAAAGCCCAAATACCCTGCAAAGCTGTCTCTCTCAATCAGCTTTCTCACCTCACAGCTCTCTCTCTCTCTCTCTCTCTCTCTCCTTTCTTCAATACTCGTTTCTCATTCTGGTGTTCTTTCCACTCTTCCTTAAGCCTCACTCAGTCTTCCTCTCGACACATAAATGCAACCACACAAACAACAAATACCGTCTCTCTCTCTCTCTCTCTCTCTCTCTTTGTGTCTGTCTCTCACCCCAGTGTTAGTGGTCAGTGACTTGGTCAGAGATGTTGCGGCAGCTGCCCATTCCACTGGGCTCCTCTGATTAATGCTGCAGAATGTAACGACAGAGTAAGACAGATGTCAGGTCAGTGACAGTACTGGTCAAAGGGCACACTCACACACTATCACACACACACACACACACACACACACACACAAACTAACTTCCTAAACACACACACACACACACTCACACACTATCACACACACAAACAAACTAACAACTAACTAACTTCCTAAACACACTCACACACACACACACACACACATACACATACAAACTAACTTCCTAAACACACACATACACACACTCACACACTATCACACACACAAACAAACTAACAACTAACTAACTTCCTAAACACACTCACACACACACACACACACACACACACACACACATACAAACTAACTTCCTAAACACACACATACACACACACACACACACACACACACACACACACACACACACACACACACACACTCACACACACACACTGACATACAAACTAACTTCGTAAACGCACACACACACACACTCGCACACACACACACACACACACACACACACACAAACACACACAAACAAACAAACTAAGTAACTGAGGAAATAGCACACACACACAAAACACACACCACACACACACACACACACACACACACACACACACACACACACACACACACACACACACAGACACACATACAATGCTGTTACAGGTAACAAACTATACAAATGCACAGATAGTAGTTCTATGACAGGATAAAGTACCACTTCCCAAAAGCCAACACATGGGAGCTGCTGCGTTAATGCTTTTAGTCAGACGGACCTGAAGCCAACAAGCCGTTCACAAGCCATTCTCCTGCTCAGCGTCAGTCAACAGCGCATCACTCAACACTGTGTGACCACGCAGTCGGTTCATTGAAGTCCTTGCAGTGGAATTCCGTGCACTGGACGGGTCAAAATAAAGTCGCTGGTTTTGATCCCATGCGTCACGGTCTCGCCCGCTGGTTTGTGTCACCTGTCATAGATCAGGAGTGGCCAAATGTGCTGAGTGATGTCACTCAGTTAGAAATGATTACCTCCACACACACACACACGCACACACACATATACTGTACATAAGCACACACAGACAGACACACACAGACACAGACACAAACAAACATGTGCATGAGTGCAAATACAGACACATGTGACACACACACAGATGCAGACGCAGACACACACGCACCCACACACACACACACACACACACAAATGCACACATTGCATATCATGCTGCCAAAAAGGTTTTCAGATAAGAAAGCAGGAAGAGAAACTAATAGAGTGAGAGAGGTTTAGAGAGAAAGAGAGAGAGAGAGAGGGTTAGAGAGAGAGAGCGAGAGAGAGAGATGAACCTCAGAAATCATCTGCTTGGCGCTTCAATTCAATTTAATTACGCTGACGGTAATCTCATCATCCGCTCAATTTGATGTTCGCTCTTCCTTTACGATGCGCACTACAGAAGCGGTGCAGAGGATGCACCACACCACACTTACTCTCTCACTGAGTCACTCACTGAATCACTCACTCACTCATTCACTGACTCACTCACACACTCATTCGCTGAATCACTCACATACTCACTCACTCACTCATTTACTGAATCCCTCACACTCACTCACTCATTTGCTGAATTGCTCACAGACTCACTCACTCATTCGCTGAATCACTCACACACTCACTCACTCATTCGCTGAATCACTCACTCACTCGCTGAATCACTCACTCACACACTCACTCACTCATTTGCTGAATCACTCACTCACTCACTCATTTGCTGAATCACTCACTTACTCACTCATTTGCTGAATCACTCACACACTCACTCACTCATTTGCTGAATCACTCACTCACTCACACATTTGCTAATTCACTCACTCACTCACTCATTTGCTGAATCACTCACACACTCACTCATTTGCTGAATCACTCAGACACTCACTCATTCGCTGAATCACTCACATACTCACTCACTCACTCATTTACTGAATCCCTCACACTCACTCACTCATTTGCTGAATCACTCACTCACTCACTCATTTGCTGAATCACTCACTCACTCACTCCCCACACAAACCCTCTCTATGTCTCCTCCAGTGTCTCTTGTGCCCCCCTGTCTCCTGTACTCCCATGTCTTCTGCCTTCCAGAATTTTCTTTTGGCAACTACGTACCGGTACTTTTGTCTTATCTTCCTCGTGTAATTGTATGGCTCACTGACCTTGTGACGTCTGATGACCTGTGCTCAATTCAATTAGCTGTGGTTTGTACGCCACCATTAATCACTGACCACAATCTCTAGGCACATTACAGAGAAGCAAGGCTGTGGTATTACATCTCAGTTACGATTTTCCATGTTACTGTAAGCAGACTCGACGTGTCCTATAAAAGGGAAAGGAGAATTTAGACACATTTAAACTTTAAAAAACCCAAATCACAAGAAAAACAGCTCCTGGGAAATGATCAGAAGAAGAACGACTAGAGGATAAGGATCTCCATATCTTATCTCCCAGCTCTATGTCACTAGGCTTCCTGTTCCTGTTTAACTCTAACTAGTGTTAAACTCCTCGTCGGTCTTGTGCCATGTGACATGACGTCCCTGTTCCACTGCTCTCCGTCGCTTTGTACTCTGTCGCCAGGTCTGCTGGCCATCAGTCCAGTCCTGCACTGCGTCAAGTGCACACGGTAGCTGTTGGTGAAACACAACAGAGACGCTCTACAAAGCGTTGCTTTAAGACTGACCAGACAGTGTTGACTGAGAGAGAGAAACAGGCTTCGCTTCCGAAGCACGGAGCCTTGATGCTTGATGTTGTTGGTGTCTGACAGTGGGTACAACACAGCACAGGAGCTCTCCAAAACTTCAGAGCTTTCCACTTTGGTCAGTTTTTTTGGGATCGGGGGGAGGGGGGAGGGTGGTGTTTAGTCCCTTTGGTGTTCTCTGTTTTGACGCCCGTCCAGCACCCAGGAATAACACAATCTACACCCATGGGCCTCGGAGGGAAAGGCTACAAATGAAGGGGAAGTTGTCTGGTCCTCTCACTCTCACCCTGGGTCAGTTTGTTCCACACTGTGCGCTCCTTGTGTAGATTGAGAGATGAGAGTCAGTGAAAGTGTGAATGTGCATGTGTGTGTGTGTGTTTGTGTGTATTTATGTCTGTGTCTGTGTGTGTGTGTGTGTGTCTAGTGTATCTATGTGTATTTCTGTGTGTGAAAGAGAGAGAAAGTATCTGTGTGTGTGTGTGTGTGTGTGTGTGTGTGTGTGAGACTGAATGTCCCTGGACATCCGTCATGAGCAAGCTAAATGCCCTTTCGTTGCTCACACAGAAAGTTTCCGCTTCTAAAGGTGCAACATGGGCTCATTGCTCGCCATTCACAGGAGTGAAGAAAAGGGCAGAGAGAGAGAGAGAGAGGGAGAGAGAGAGAGGGGGAGAGAGAGAGAGAGTAAAAGAGAGCTGGAAAGAAGGATGCCGAGCAGTGACCAATTTAAACGGGTGTGTGAGAATGGGAGATAATACCCGGTAAGGCCAGCGAGAGGGGGGTCGGGCTCATGATGCGTCCTTAATGGAGCTGAATTTACATACTCCCACCGAGGCACGCTCATAAAGCGGCCGGCCGAGAAACAAACCGGACCGATCTGCAATCAAGCGCAGGTTAAATGGAGACGGAGTGCACAGAGTGATTTTTTCCTCTCCTTCTCCCTCCCCTTTCTCTTCATCACACCATCAGCCTGCACTCCTCCACCCTCTCCCCTCCGCTCCCTCCATCATCAGCATCTGCCTGCACTCCTCCATCCCCTCCCCTCCCTCCATCATCAGCATGTTTCATTTACCTTAGTCATCAATAAAACCACCCTTTCGAATGCTGTTTGGAAGTTGAAAACATAAAACTCAAAATGCACACTTCCGATGCTCTTAATGTGATATAATATTCATGGAAAGAAAGCTGTGTGACTGTCCAACACATTTGGTTTCCTTCTTTTTTTCGTTGCTCCAGAATTTTTCCCCTTTTTTTTGCTGTGCATTTTTTAATTTTTTTGTCGTGCTTTACGACACATAACAAACACGCTCAAAGTGGACTTGTCACAAAAATCTGATCCGGCTTTTGAAAGCCATCAAGGCCACACACACACACACACTCCAACCACGACCACAACTAAAAACAACAACGACAAATCTCCAAACTTCAGTGCTCCATCTTAACACATCCTACACACTCCAAGGGAGCTGTTTGCTTTGTGAAAATGGCCTGAAAGAGCCATGTGAATTTTGCTTGGTTGCATCGTGGTCAAGACTCAAGAACACTCTCCTTATTTATAGCTGCACGTCCGACCGACCACTGCGGTCCACCCTCTCAGAAACAACTCCTGAATGGCCCTCCAGGGTTCTTGATGGCACTTTCCAGGCCTGGTGTCTAAAGTATAACCTTTACTGGAACTTCACGCACCCTTTACGATCATATAAAGAGAAAATGAAATAGCTTCTCTGTGTGGACTATTGAGAGTAAAAAAAAAAAAAGGTTCCTAGAACCTTGGCATAAACTAACTCAAACTGTAGTCCTTACAGTTCAGGACCTTCACCCACTGGTCTTCACACACATGCCTTGCCCTGACCATGACCGTCCGTAATCACACAGATCGTTCCAGACGCGCGGCTGAACGCCACCCGACCCTCTGCCTCTGCGTGGACGAGGGCTGGCTGCACTGGGACCGTCCCAGCCGAGTCCTCGAGAGCATCTCCCTCTCCCATCTATAAATACTGAGGATCTGAAGGCACGCGGGGCGTAAACAGCATCCATCACCTACCATCGCCAGGCCCATAGATCAGGGGCTGGGTCGAGCCATAGAAGGTTACAAGCAGGGGAGATTCCCAGGCCACTAGGCTGGACATTGGTACAGAGGCATGCAGTGCAGGCATGTGGGGTTAGGCCTGAGCCAATGAGGAGAAGAGAGGCGTGTAGGGGGAGGGAGGAAATGACCAATGCAGAAACCCCAACCAGTGAAAACATTAGACATTAGAGGCATGATGGGGGATTGAGAAGAATTAATTGAGGGGGGGAAAGGAGAAATGACAGGAAAAGTGGCAAATCTGCACAGGAGGCTGTTCAAATAGGCAACAAACAACAAAACACAACAACAAAAACAAAACACAACAAAAGGCATTGACAAAAATAGAAAAAACATACACAAAACAAAATGATCAGGCGAAAGGGGGGGCGGAAGGGGGAAGGCTACAGTGAAGAGGCTAATCTTCGCAACGTTGCTGACGGCGCTCCGTGTTGATGGCCTCGGTTATACACGCATGGGCGGATTATGAACTTTCGGGCCCCTGGGCCCAGATGTATTAAGGGCTTCCTACTTATTGTCGTATTATCGAGGGGTTTGGGGGTCCTCCCCCAGAACATTTTTAATTTGTTTGATGTGATTTCCTGTATTCTGGTGCATTTTGGGGATGGCCAATACTAAATTCAATCAGATTCATAGCCTACATCCTGATTTGTTGATATTGAGGCAATGATTCCATGCAAAGGCTTGGGCTTCAGGGCCCCCTGACCCCTTAGGCCCCTGGGCCTGGGCCCGGTAGGCCCGTGCAGTAATCCATCCTTGTATACACGGGAAACAGGGCTCATCTGCAGGTAATATGAAAGCACAGCTGCAAGTGCACAGGAAATCGATGACAGGGGGCGGGGGAGGGCTCGTATCCCCCATGGGATCGTGATTGTAGCATAATTTTCTTTAAAAGCACAAACAATGCATTATTAAACACGGTAACAGCACAGCAAGCACTAAAGGCATTTCGCGCACACGCAATACCTCTGTTTGAGTGAGGGTGTGTATGTGTATATGTGTGTGTGAGAGGGAGAGAGTGTGGAATGTGTTGTTTATTTATATATTTATTAACTAGGAGTCCAGTGAGGTGTGTAGCACTCTGAGCTGTTGAGCTCTTGGTTCGGACAGGAGTTATTTGCGGATCCCACTTTGAGATTTTGGCACGAAACTCGAATATGACCAAAACTACAGAAAGCACATAAAAAACAACACACATCAAACACAGCTGGAATTGAAATAGGACTGTGACTCAACCACTTACTGTATGTGCACCTAATAAAATATACTCTCTCCCTCTTTCTCTCCCTCTTCCTCTTTCTCTGATCCACTCTGTTTCTCTTTTTGGCTCTTTCTTTCTCTCTCTGTCATTGCATCCCTTACTCTCAGTTTTATCTCTTTCAGCCCGACGCTCTTCCTCTAGACAAGGCCCTTCCTGAGCTCTATTCTGATAAGACCTGCACTCTGGGGAGAACGTGGAGAAAAGTAGGAAAATTATTTTCTGAAATTTGGAACACAATAGAACACAAAAAAAACAGCCAACCAAGGATATTATGTATATTGCTTTCATGTGATCAATAGTAAAATATTATGTAGTATAATACATAATATATATAATATATATAATAATAAAGTGAGTGTTTGTCTCTGAGTGCATTTGTATGTTTATGTGCATGTGTACATACATGTGTGTGTCTGGGGGCTTATCGCTGACTGGCACCACCGGAGGTTCGTTTACCGTAGGGGAGTGGAGAGGACTGGCGCGGTGCGGTACAATGCTGAGGACACGGGCCACATGGCTACATTGCGCTGGACACAAAGGATCTGTTTGCTATAAGCGTGGCCACTGTAAATGGCCCGGGTTGAAGGTCACGACTGCTGAACAAACTTGATCCGATTGAATCCCAGGCATCCGCCACTGTTTCTACAGGGCATGTACGGACACACAGACACATGTGCTGAAAACACACATGGCCAGACCCAGAGGCACAGGCTTAGTGACATGCAAGTGCACACACAGACACAAGAAACACACACAATCAGGATTCAGTATCAGTAGAACCCCCCAAATACACAGAGAGAGAGAGAGAGCGAGAGAGTGAGAGAGAGAGAGAGAGAGCGCTGTCTCCTGGCTCCAAATTATGAAGTGACAAATAAAAGCAAGTGATAGAAAACGTCTGAGGTCCATGTCCCAAACAGCCCATAAACCATTTGTGCTCAACCCATTCGGATGACTCCCTGCACCTTAGCAACCAGTGAAACTAACCCAGTGAGACTTTACAGGAGGTGCGGTATGGGGTTATTGGGGTGAGAAGATAGAGCACCAGGAGTTGGGCAGTCAAAGAACACATCCACATCACACAGATCAGTCACAGCACACGGGAAATGCCACTGTTCCCACCCCATGCATCTATTACTCTCCCCCAACCCCCACCCCCCAAACATTTGAACTCTTATCAAAAACATTTAAGCGTCTAACTACCCATGTAGAATAAGCTGTTTTCTGTGGAAGACCTCCGATGCTGTTCCCAGGGCGGTTCTGCTGGTCTCACCATGAAAAAGACCAACCCCACGGCAGGCGGCTTCCAGGAACAGCAGCCAGGAGAGCCACTTGAGCATTAAGATGTCAGCTTTAATTGTGAACTCTAAGGCACGCTTTGGATAAACTCACTTTGTGCTGTATATTTGGTATGGCACTCCACGCTCTGAAATGTATTGTATAGTTTTCTTTAAGCACCTGACTGATCCTGGAATTTATAGCTCAGGACAGGTTTACAGTGTGATTACTAAAGCAGATTCTGGCAGGACCACAAAATCGGTGCGTGGCTGGCTTGTGTACAGTAGATTAGCAGAATATACACAGCATACATTTCTCAACATCCCAGCATTACATATACGGTAATTCCAGCAGATTTCTATGTACTAACACTGCACACTGCCTGCACAGTACATCAGCTGCTCTGTGCTTCAGACAGCTGTACTGGTGATGTTCACGGCTCCTATTATGACATAATTTTCATTCCTTTTAGGTTTCTATACCTTCATAATCCTTTCTAATACCCTGTAAACCACATCTCTTAAAGGAGTGTTTCCTGGCGTGCTTGTTCATAGATATCACTGTGGTCAGATGTCCATGCTTGGCCGTGGTGCGTACTGAAAGTATTCACCATGGCACAGTGCCTGTTGCTGCTCTTGCCGTCAGCATTTGCTGTGGTGAGATTATCACCTGTCCAGAGATGACAGCGTGTCTGTGGGTTGATGGATCACCTTTCCTCAGCCTATGGACCCTTTCAAGAGAGTTCCATTATCAGCATCATAGTTGGCCCCACAAGATTTCCTTTTTAACATTCCATATGTTATCTTAATGCAGAGGAAGTAGATTGGGGCCCAAATAGAACGTTCAAGCATTGTTTTTGTTTTTATCGTTGAAAGGGTCCATACATTACGCCTCCACTGGAACTATATAGCTTGTGCTTTTCTTTCAGACTTCCAGTCACTTTATGCTATATAATTGTTCCTCCTTTTTACGATCAGAAACCTGTGTGATGGAATTTGAGCTGTCGTTGTATTTGTTCTGTTGATGTATCTAATTATTCCTTTTTGCAGTGTGTGCACCAAATGTCTAAATCGCGCCCCTCTCCTAGTTCTCTGGATGAATCTCTGTAAAATCACTGTAAAATGTTTGCTTCTGTACACAATATCCACCTAAAGTAATTAAAATAATAATTATAGGCATATCAGGGATACAAGAAGTATGTCAAATATTAATGATTCACTATAATGTGCAAATAATCACTTCCAGCAAATTCACAGTGTTTACATTCTGTCAACATATCCACCACATATTGTCGTTTTCAACGAATACTGTTATCCAAAGGATGATGGACAATACCGCTGTAGTCAAAATACTTACTTTACTTGGGCAACCATAAATCATAGCTGATTGCTCATGCTCATGGTGCAACCTGAACACAAACGCATGGCGGTCATATTGACCAGGGGGGTATTCCAAGTACGTGGTTTAGTGACAAACCTGGGTTAGTTAACTCAAAGTAGGTGGTAAACCTCCTAATAGAAGAACTGCATGGCTTCATTCTCCTAACAAAACAATACCATAGGGCTCTTGTTGTAGGAGGTTTACAACTTACTCTGAGTTAACTTACCCAGGTTTGACACTAAACCATGTACTTGGAATACCCCCCTGCTCCTCCCACACATGACGCCACAGTTGAAAAGTGAATGAGACAAAATTCAGTACCGTGGACAGCGCATGCTTGTAAACATCAAACCGTCTGCGAAAAACAATGGACCTCAATCCCAGACGTGGGACCGTGCAAACCACCGTCACCTGCAAACAATTACTACATGCACCTGCAATCCATTACGTCTCGTTAGAGCAGCTTTTTAAAACAAACACTTCTTGCAATCCATCATCACTAGGCCTCACAGCTCAACACAGTGGACACTCTAAATCTGCTGTGACCACTTTGTTCCCTTTTGTGCACTTTACATGCTGACTGGGACTGGGTACGTTTTCAGCGCAGCGATGGCATACACCCTTGGCTTGCCCAGGTCCCCCAGCCCCATGTGGTTGTCAAGAAGACCAGGCCATTCTCTCTGACTTTAAGACCAAGGTGATCTACTACATGGCAATAACAGATTTCATGCCATGCAACATGCAGTGAACCATTACATTAATAAGTATGCTTTAAAATACTATGGTTTATTGTGCTGGGGAGCCACAAATGCCTCAGTGCAAAGAGAATAAGTCTGGAGGAAGTGAGTTGAAATTTGGCATTGGATTGATCTGAAATTTGGCTGAATGTTGTTGTAAAACCTGCCAACAACTTGACCAAAGCACCATTTACCATTCCTGTTTTGGTTGGAGAGGTGCTTACAGTTTAAGTTCTGTGAGTCCTTCATCGGGCTTGTGATTATCTTACATAAGGTAACAAACACTCATCAGTCCTGGTTCATCAGCCCAACCACTGCCCCGATGTACCTCTTGCTCTTTGAGACTACTGCTAACTCAGTGCCACAAAGTGCTGCATTTTTCATCCCATTAACTACCATATAAATATGTCAAGGCCAGATAGGCAAACATTAACATGCCCTAAGGTCATATCTACAAGCCTCTTCAGAGTGGAAAACCTGACCTAAGATAACTTCTACCTTCAGCCAATGTTATTATTACCCACAATGCCCACTTCTTTTAACCTGACCCTAGCCAGATGAATGTCGTTCCGCTTAGCTCCGCCTAGCTTCACTCTAGGCGGAGCGATATTCATCTGGCTATTGCCAGGTTACACTTCTTTAGCTCATGGCATGAAAGCAACAACATAATGACCTCTGAAATGTGAGAGGACCCTTCTGTCAGGCACCAACAGTTAACAGGTAACAGCTGTAGAGCAACTAGCAGTGCAGTCAACTTGTTCTGAGAGCACACCTCACCGGTTCAACATTGCACACAAACCTTGAACACACATTCTAATACTAGGGTGCCGCGGGGGGGGGATGGGGGAGGGTGGTTAGGATGATTCTAAGGGCCCAGCACTGACAGGAGGCCCCCAGAGAGTGCCCCCCCCCCCTGCCCACCAATAATACTATATATTATCGAGGGGCCCAGAATCATTGTCTGTCATAAGGCCCAAAACTAGCAGCACCCCTGAATAATACACACATAAACTCACAGTCATTCACCAACACTCAAATAAAGCTGAAACATAAAAAGAGTAAGTTCACCCAAAAGCAGCATACAGCAATGTCCGAATGCTTTGTTCATGAAATGCTGTGATCATGTAAAAATATCTCTGGAGCCCCATCTTTTGTCATTCTATTTTTTTTTCTTTGGCCTTTGCAGCCAGCCCATTCAATGACTTGATGTGAGCATGAGGGGAGTGAAATGATTCTTTTTCAAATTGAAAAGGGCACTTGTGTAGGGATGCTTCTGTTACAAATGTCCAGTTTGGTCTCCATGATGAATAGCAGGAGGAACAAAAGGTCAGTTAAAAACATGTGTGTTTGTGTAAGCACATTTGCATGTGTGTGTGTGTGTGTGTGTGTGTGTGTGTGTGTGTGTGTGTGTGTGTGTTGGTCAATGTGAGTTTGTGCGCACGTGCATTTAGCATCTGCGTGTTCCTCAGAAACCCTCTGGAGGGACAGACTGGGGACACTGGATATAGGGGAGAGGGGAAAAGCGGGGTGGACAGCTGTCACCGACCCTGACCCCTGACCCCTGACCCCTGACGTCCAACACGTCCCTATCCTGTAATTGACCACTGACGTCCAACTGTCCCACTGTGCTGTACATGTCAAAGGGGTGTGGGGGGTTGGCCCCTCCTTTCACACCAGGGGTTCTCCCTGTCCTCACATCACCACCAGACCCCGTCAGCGACACCGCTAGTGGACCACCAGGACTTCAGAGCACCCTTGGTAGGCTCTGGGAACACAGGGGGACTCCGCAGAGCTTTGAAGTTCTTGTTTGGTCTGGATCCGTCCGTGGAAGACGAGGAAGGAGGAGATGTCAGGACTCAACCCCCCAGGTCTTGAGACTCTTGTCCCCCTCGTCTGTGCGGACTGGACTTTGAAAAGCCTTTTCAAGCCAAGGGAGAGAGTTCTCCACCGTAAGGAAAATATTTACCCAGTCTAAAAAAAAATCACCTCCCCAGCCATTAATCACTGCTCGCCACTCTCGAGCACTTTTAGCCTAGCTCGCACAGAGTAGCGTTCCCTTATACAATGTCCGATTGGCGCCATTTTAATGGGTAGGGGTGGGCTTTTTATTAAGCCCTCTAAAATGGGTTTCCAGTAAATGTCTAGTACACCCTCAAAAGTGACTTTTTTTGTTATTTCATAACAAGAAGAAAATTCAAAAGAACACCCAACTTCAGATAGGATCAGGATGTGGAGTTTGGGAAGTGGGGGGGGGGCGAACAAGGGGCCTGTTGGGAGATCAATGCTGCTTTGATGGTGACTGAGGGGAGGCTCGTGCAGGAGAATAACGCCGATTTACAGTGAGATCCATTAGGGCCGCGGCTGCTCCATGGAGATGAATGGCAGAGCGGGCCCTGGGCACAGCTGATAAGCTCTGCCGTCTGCAAGAGTGGAGACATGGCAAACCTGTGTGCTCTAACCTCGTTACCCACACCTCAACCTACAATGGTGGCTTATTACGACTTAGAGGCAAGGGGTGGGGTGGTTGGGTGGCCTCTAATAGGTTAGTCTGCAATTTATAACCTCCTCAATCCTTTCCCCCTACCCGATTAAAGTCCACCATGCATAACAGTTTTGAGAAAAAATGACTCAATGCCCCTCCCCTGCTGTGTTCCTCAATTGCACTCATAGCACCCTAAAGCAATGGCATTATTAACCACACATATTTATTCCGTCCAGATACTGTCCATCTACACTCATACCTCAAGACGGATTTCTGTGTACGGCTCTCGGGGTCCATAAAAGCACTCGAATGACAAAGATTTACTTTAGCTGGTGGAGACACATCCTGATGGCTGTAACTCATCACAAACAGCGGCCTATTATGACAACAGGATGCAAAGCAGTGCCAGTGAGCAGCATCACTCTGCACGCATGATAGAGAGAGACTGACGCACATGGCAGGACATCGTCTCAGCAAAGAGTCTTTCACACACACCGTATGTAAAGAAAAAAAATATTATTCATGACATTTTTCACACTGACTAAATGTACTGTTAGCATTACAGTATAGGCTTTATTATGTTTAATCCTACTGTAATTGATGCAATAGAAGCAGCGGAATTTGTACAAAATGAGTAATCATGCTGCTCTGAAATATGTGACTAGGTGCACCATGCAAGTTTTACTTTGATGAGAGGTGATTAGGTCAAGTTCAAGTCTTCTATATTAATTATCCCCTCAAAAAAACAACAGACTGCAGGTGCTTTTTCACCAATTAATGAATATGTCGTTCTGTTGTGTGCTTCTGTTTGCTCAGATGACTGAAATATTGCTGCACCTCTGATGCTACGGGCATAGTTGGGAGAATAAATGCTAAATGCTGATTCAAACTTTAAATGCCATGCACCAGGCGTTTTCTACTGAGAAGTCTTTTTACAGTCACAATTTGTTATGGCTGGAATTCATTAAACAGAAAAAGTGATGTAAGGTTTGTTCCGCGAACTGTCACACCAAGATCTTATAAAACAAAGCAGGCAAACAAAAAAACACAATTTACTTCAAAACATAGCTGAGGAAACTCTTATTCGACACTTTTCAAACATACATTATTCACAACACCTGGCACACTGCGCAGCTGGAGTTGGAGAGACAGAGGTGCCGTTACCCACTCCCAAATAACCTGGAGATGTGAATGGGGTTCACGTGTAGGTAACCACTGTTAGAGTTTTTGTTGATGTATTGGGCTGTCAAAGTTTATCAGATGTGGGAACCATTAAAGTTAAGCAAGACACAGCAATGATTTTTTGATGGATGCCGACATAATGAAATTGTTTGCCACCGAATAGTGTCCAAGAGCATTTCTTTGAGTGCTATGGAAAGATGAAAACCTTATTTGTTGGCATGGGTAGTTTTATATGCAAGCTAATAAGGGAAATATTTGCAAAATAACATGTTTAAATATCAATGTAGTAATTGTCTTATAAACAGTAGGCTTATTTACACTAAATGTTAGCTCTGAAATGAGCATTCATCGGACATTCTGCACTCAGGTGTCATGATTGCGAAGCCTGTCATAAAATTATGCAAACTTGTTATGGTTATCGTAAATAGTCTACAATTTTAGACATACCATTTTGGCTTGTCTAAATGCATGGTCAGACTGAATGTCTTTATGTTTAAATATATTCTCAAACAGAGCTTAATTCAGAGACATTGTTAGTAGCGCACAATTGAATTGAATTCAAAATTCGTTCGCAATGCACCTGGAACGACTCCACTTGAAACAGTATTATTCTGGAAGTTGAATGGAGTTTGTACAATTAGCAGAACTTTGCTTTTTAAACTAACCAGTATCCTTCAGTACCAGTATCCTTCCCGACGCCCCGGTATCCAGCATCCTAATGCAAACTGTTGTGGGTCTGACGACGACAATTATCACTAGTGTTTCTATAATTACGTTGAAAAAAGGAGATGACAGGCAAGTGCGGAAGAATATAAATATACTTACATGAATGCGTGGTAGATGAAGGCCCATCCTCGAGGTCGTTCCAACACGTTATACATGAAATTTTGAAACTTTCTGTAGCGCTTATTGGATGCTGCAGTGTTCGCTCGTGGCCCTGGAGGCCCGGGCAATGGGGTCCCCAATAGCCCCGTGCGATGAGAGGGGTGTCCCCGTTCCGGTGTAGACGGTTCACTTCTCTCGGTATGAACCGCCGTGAGAGCGACAAATTCAACCCGCCTATCGTCAGTTGGAGCCGGGGGAGCCAGCATCCTAATGCCACCGTTATTGGAAGGGCTTCCCAACATGATCAGAATCATAAAAGTAAACTGAATGAAATACAATGATCCGTCTATAAAATGCCCTATGCACTATTTAATAATCAGCCAATGAAACTGAAATGCAATCAAAGTCATTGTTGACGGACTTCGGAACCGAGTTACCTATGTTAGCAAATGGGAAACTAATGAGTGTCGTAGACTATAGCCTACTGCAGTGCAACCACAGCTTCAAGCGTTGAGGTTTTGGCAGCACAACACAGATCAGTTCGTCTATGGGTCACCTATCTCAACACCAAATCCCCGCCGTTTAAATAAACAAACAAATCCTGATCTGTGCCACAAGAGAAAAGTCGACCAGCGACAAACATGGTTGAAGGAAAACTACAGTCCCCGTTTCAAAGTTATCGGAGGCTCGGTGGCAATCTTTTAAGTTCTGACCCTTTGAGAGAATGAGTGCCAATGTTACTGATTTTAGTTAATTTTAGTTCATCGCAACGACAAGTCCACCACATGTGCCACTGAAGTATCACCAAAACAGCTCACAATATTGTTTTACAACCTTAATAATCACGCTTAGATGGGGACACTAACTTCTGATAAGAACATTTTCGGAACGCTTAATCTTTATGAGGCAATCAACGCAGCTATGTTACTAGTGCGAAATCTAAACTTTTCTGAAAACTACATCAAGTTGCTGAGCAGTTTTAGAGACGCCACAGAAACGTTATCCATTATTACCCTTTTCATATAATTTCATGTCAAGACAGATGTTTGCGAAAGACATGCCCTCTTGGTCCTCTTCCCTTGCTCCCTTCCAATGCGCTTCGCTGATCAGGATCTTTCGGGGGAGGAGCGGTGAGGTCCTTGAAAAATAAAGAATCATTGGCAGACCCCTAATTCGATCATCTTGGCACACGGTCCCTTCTATGTGGCTTACTTGTATGAACAGTCACCCCCAAGTGAACGCAGATAAGAAGGAACGGATAAGCTCTCTGCACGAATGATTCGCGTCTCACGGGCGCATCGACAAGTAGCTTCTGAGTGCAAGCAGCGGAGAGGGAGCGCGCAAGAGGCAACGAGAGAGGGAGGGATACCAAACGGACCCTAACTGGATCTCGAAGTTAGTTGTTCGTCAGCGTGCGTTTGTTTATTATTTATTCGATGTAAGTTAATTTATAGTAGCCTACTGACGCATTATGTTCCATGTTGATTTCGACGCTATAACGGTTTTCAATGGTTGCTTTGAATTTTTCCAAACATAACACATTTTTAATGTCCCCAAAATAGATAACAACAGTAGGCCTACATATTGCCACGACCAATGATAAGTCTAGTCTACATTGTTTATGCTCTGGCCGAAATCACCCGATATAGATGTGTGTGCGGGCCAGATCATGGCACCAAAGCAGGGTTGTGAAATACCAAACACGGATTACCACTGCCTGAGTCATCGGAAGGAAGGCATATGAAACGTACAGTGGGCAGCTGCTATCAAAAGACCACAGTATAGCTCCGAAGGTGTTAATGACGCTAGCATGGATCTAGATACAGTTTATCTTTATTCGGTCAACACATAATATCACTCTAGTGTAATGGGAAAAAGTTTTGAATACAATAAAAACATTTTTTTAAAAATCCCAAGTACAATCATTGTTAGGCCTAGGCCTATGTAATTAAGATGCTGCCATAGCCTGCCCCAGAAGACTTCAGAAAGTCGGATATGTCCAGGGTTAGGTATGATTAGGCTACAAGTAATCTGGATTATGTAATCAGATTACAAAAAATCAAGTAGGCAACTGTAATCAGACCAGATTACATTAGACAAAATGGGCTGTGCCACGACAAAATGAGTCCAGTGTCGTGGAAATCCATTTCCAGATTGAAAATACCATTTCGAGGTTGAAATATTACTAAAATATGTATTTTCTAATTTGACCACAAACACATTCCTTAATTATCTATCACTCATTGACACACTTTTGTGGCAGTGTCTTTTTATTTAATGTATTTAATTGTTAAGTCTTTTATTTTGAAGTAATCTAAAAGTAATCCAAAAGTACTCAGATTAAGGAACATTGTAATCCAATGGACTATATTACTGATTACAGAAATTGCTGTGTAGTCTATATTCAGTAAAGTAATCTGACCCAACACTGGGTACTTGAGTTATGTATAATTGATTAGCCTGTAAACGCCTTTTCTCCTCATCTATGATTTTCTATGTTTTTGTTACTTATCGTAACAGCATAACTCTGCCACTGGTCTGATCTGATTTCCTTAAACCTAACAAACAGTTGCTCTTTCAGAGCATATTGTGTCTCCTAACACAAGTTTTGCACTCGAAAAAAAAAATCATTGACCAGCGTGGATGAAGGGAGAAGGGGCACTGGATTGGGACTACCGGTGAAGACGGAACAAACAGGGCGCATACACTCAGATGTACACACAGGTTTGTGCATGAAAAAAGCAATGTGCAAAAAAAAACAAAAAGTGTTTTGATACCTTTCATTACTGCTCTCAGCTCTCACTTCCTTCCTACTTGAGTTACAACAGACGCAATTTGGTAACCACAAGATAATGCTTACATGCAAAATTGCTGCTATGCAACCACATCAACATGCGAACAGCACTTGCAGGGGCAAAGGGTTTTTTTTGTTTTAAAGTAGTTATTCTGCAGATTACTTGTAAGGTGTAACAGTGCTATAACATCACCAAAAGCTCATACAGTTCCAATGAGAACTTTTAAGGATTCAGTCAAAAAACCTTTAAGGGCTGCACAGATGGTACCCTTTTGCAGAGAGAGAGAGAGAGAGAGAAAGAGAGAGATTAGGAAAAGAAAGAAAGAAAGAAAGAAAGAAAGATTGCAGCCCTACTGTTGGCCCTAGAGCACCTCTTTGTGTCGCTGCTGAAGGAAGGAGACATGTGGCTGCAAAACACAGGAGGTGGATCTGATGACTATAAACAGCTGGCAAAAGTCAGGGGCAGAGGAAGCACACACATACACACAGGCATACACAGACATGCAAACACACATGCACTTGCACACAGATGCATGCACAAACACACATAGAGACAGACAGACAAACAGACAGACAAACACACACACACATGCACACATGCACGCACACACACACACACACACACACACACACACACACACACACACACACACACACACACACACACACACACACACACACACACACACACACACACACACACACACACACACACACACACACTCAGACTCAGTTCTTCAATCTCATAGCTGTCTCTTAAAAGCATTTATAAAGTACAATTCAGAATGCACTGAACACATGGCCAGTTTTAGATGATAGTAATCCAAAAACGTCACGTGCACACATCCAAAAGCAGATGCTGGATAAAAAAGTATTGCCGTATAAAATCTCAGGAATATCCGCACACCAGCTCCCCTTTTTACTTGTTTATTTGAAGTATCACCAGTACTTTTTTACGGTTATAGTTGATGGAAATACGGTAAGTATACACGCAAATGCTCTCATAACGTCAGTGTTGATGAAAACGACTGTGCGCGTGCACACACATACAGACAATTAATTTGGATAAAAATAAGCCTGCGCCCAGATTCTCAGAAGCTCATGTGCCGTAACAGCACAAAAGGCCTCATCACCAGAACACATGGGGTGACCAGCATATTCTTCCCCACTTCCTGCTCACATGACTGGAATTACGATCCTGGAACAAAGGAGACCAAATGTCACGAGGTAAACCTCCTCTAGCTCTTTCTTTCACCCGCTCACTCACTCACACTCTCTCTCTCAGTCAAGTAAGTCACGCACTCACATTCTCCCTCTGGCATTCTCTCTCTCTCTTACACACACACACACACACACACACACACACACATTCTCTCACACCCCATGGTCTGCTGTTGAGCCCCTGGACGGGGGGACGGTCGCACAGGGACCTACCGAGGACTTAAAATACCCCACACATCGGCCCTCAGCCCTTTGTTTCCACTGGGCAAAACTCAGGACCTTCAGCCACTGTTGTAATGGCTTTCCCATACCACCCTGTTGTTTTGGCCTTCTCCTCCTCTCTGCTCTCTCCTTTCTTTCCTCTCCTCTCCCCTTTCCATGTTTTGATCTGCCATTTCCACTTCAGCCTAGATTATACTCAACTAAAAAAAAAAAAAAAAACAACAACATCAGAAAAAGTAACCTTTAGCAAAGAAGAAAATATCAACGGAGGAGATTAGCATATTTTCTAGGCCTCAAAGTCATCAAAGCAGTTAAGACTAGCAGTTAAGAAGTGGATGTGGTCCTGCTTGTGCCTGTATGAGGGATCCAAGTGACTCATTTCATTTGACTATACACTAGATGCTGTATGGATTATTTTACATCATGCATTAGCATTCCTCTTTTAATACCACTCCAGATATATTTTAACATCACAAATTAGCCTTCTTCACTACATTTGTGAATGTACGATGTCCATTTCAACTAATAATATGTGCAATATTGCAGAATATGTTTCAAATCATCTTTTCATTATTTAGAGAAAACAGAAATTCTCAGTCGTAACAATTGTCTTCCACTAAGCACAGGGTGTGTTTTTCCCAGTGTTGACAGTTGTGAAGCCTACTTGGGTGGGGTCTTCCCTTATTTTTTTATAACATATGACAGTTGCAAAACCTATGCGTGTCCCACTAATTGAACGGCTGATTAATACATGTCGACAAAGAATGAATTTGAGTTCCTCAAGTTCCTCTTAGTTTGAAATTCCCCTTTTTTAAATTTCAAAGTCATTGGGCAGTTTGTGTGCAACAGAGCTGTTTCAGTTGGAATAATAAAAAAAAGCATATAAATACACCCCACTAGCAGTGACAGATTATTGGAATACCAGTGTCATGATGAAGAACAGTATGGTAAAATATGTAATTATGTATCATTACTTACAGTATGTGCGTAAAAAACTACACTGCCTGTCTGTAAGGAGGGAAAAAATCTGTTTGGGAAAAAAAATATATTTTTAAAACCTCTTTAAATAGAAATAGGTTCTTTATGGAACCATTCCCATACTAAAATCCAGATAAAGACAGATATGAGCTCAGAGTGAAAGCACTAGGGATTCTCTTTTTTAATGGCAAGCCAATGGACTTTTACAATGCTATACTTTACCCCAAGTTTCTCTCTGAATTAATGCATACATGTTTACAGAGTAGAGGGACATTGTTACATCAGAGCTGACAGGATATGCGACACCAACTCACACACACACACACACAGACAGACACACACACAAACACACTCAAACTCTCACACACACACTTCTGTGACTGGCTGAATGAGGAGCATTGAGTTCTCCTGCGTGAGAAATGTGTGGGTGAGTGGGTGTTGATGACTCCCGTCCTCCGCCCCGTGAAAGGAGCTTCTGTTGCCTCCCTCGCTCCTTCTCTTCCCCGGACATTAGCTGGGCAGGCCAGGCAGGCCGGGCACCAGGGATCAGAGTCCCACTGCTGAAAAGGCGCTCATAAAAAGGGACGGGTTTCCACACAGAGAGGGAGGGGGGGGGGGTCGGGCTGGCATTTTTTGGGAAAACTTCTCTTGGCAGCGGTCTCCTTACTAAATTCAACTTTCACATACACACACTCACAAACACACACACACACACACACATGTTCAGTATCCTTTCTGCCTGGCTCCCAGAGCAGTGTCAAACACACAGAGAGAGGCAGGCAAAACAAACGGGCCCTCACAACCTGGATGTCCTGGTGTGGGGACCAGGATCTTGATAGTCCAGTGGGATTTACTAACGAGCAGTGGAGGGGTTTGGGGGTGGAGTCAAAGTCAAGCAGTTGACAAAAAAGACCAGGAAAAAGATGGGAGGGAAGGAGAGATTCCTGGAGAGGCGCAGAGGGTTGCAGCCTCACATAGACAGCTGTGGAACACCACTCTGCTACAGGCTTAATCCCACCACGCATATAACTCACAAATGAAGACGCGCAAAGAGGCTGCTTGATTAAACGTTCACTGCCGGCATGTTAAATATGACAATACCTCTCCTGGATACATGGTGCCACATTTATGACAGGGTGCTCATGGCAATGCTGCCCTTAACAGGCCACCATCCCACACTATATGAAGGTGTCCATCAATGGGAGAGGGAAAAAACAAAACATTGGCTTGAGCCCAAAGGCTAATGGCGCACGAATATGCATTACAAAAAACAAATAGGGGTTACTTTATGTAGGCCTATCTACAAAACTTTTGCATTAAAGAGTAGTCCTCAATAAAAAGGGGAGTTGAAAAAAAGTTCAAAGTCAAACATAGCCTATTGGCCTCATCACAAGTAACCCTGTGTCTCTGAAGCCTGTTCCTTGATCTCACTATAACTACGCAGCAGCCAAGATAAATACTCAGAGTTCAATCCTATTCATGCTTGGATTAAGCAGACATTCTCACAATCCTCACATTTTACTAATTAGATGAAGCGAGTCAGAGTCCGTTTTCATTAATACGCTAATTGTTCAGCGATTAAGTCAATTAACGTGGCACCATGTCTACAAGTGAAGGCCGGACAGATATTCCTGAGGTGACTAGGGTTCACCTGGAATCCTGTTTATACAATCAAAGCTCGGGCAGGACTTGATCTGACGGCTGAATATTAAAGGGCTACGTATTAATCTGACGCTAATCCTTGAAAAATAACTCAACTCTACTAATCTGATGAAGCTGTCGTTTAATTTGAAAGCTAGATCAATTCATGACCTACACAATTGCTTAAGGTCATCCATGTTCTTGGAAGTAGTTGGCCTATTGCTTTCTGGCCGTAATTCCAAAAGATGAGGGAAATTACCGCGATGTCACTCACCCTGCACATAATTTGCAGTTCCTGTGTAATTACGTCTTCCTTTTAAGATTTAGGTCGGATAAGGAATGCGCCCTGGCCTCAGAAAAGCTTAGCGGTCTCCAACAGACAAACTCGTGACTGTATTATTCCAAGACGATAACTGTTTGCCATTCCACCACCACCCATTAGAGCTCATAATAAACACGAGCGGGCTGTGTTTGAAATATACGTTTTAGGCCACTCTGGACACCACGAACGCACGCACATCATTAAATAAACCTATTAAAAAAAACTCCAAGCTAATGATTTCAACTTTTAATATTCACAAGCATACTAGAGTCTCCCCCTAGCGATCAACTTGTGTATTACATGTTCATTCCTCAGCAGTGGATATACAGTAGGTGGGTCGACTATTCAGTTGTGACTGAACAAATAATGGAAGTACTCCATGTTTAGGTTTCATTTTTTTATTTTCCCACATTTCAAAGTTTGTTTACAAAAACAAAACAAAATAAAAACAAAAATAAAAATTGTACCTAGTTGCATATCATGCTGGCAGTTGTAACTACATGCAAAATATCAATAGTAAGACCAACAATGAATGTAGGCAATAACAACAATAATAATAATAATAATAATAGTAATAATAATAATAATAATAATAATAATAATACCTCAAGTGAAAAACGAAAGGGCATTCATCTTTAAAAATCTACTTGACAATTACGTCTTGTATTAAAAGGAGTATAAAAGAGCCTCTTGCTCCCAGAAGAAATGCAGTTTTGTACAGGGGGTGAGAAAAGGATGAGTATGAGAGAGGACAGAACAGTTCTGGCGCACACAGAACAATTCTTTCAAAAACACTGAAAAAGACGGGACAGAGATGAGAGGACACTGCTCACGACTGTGAGAGGGGCAATTTTACAGCACAATATCCAACAAGGGAAAACAAACAAACAAAAAAAAAAAAAAAATACAAGAATACAAGAAAAAAAAAAAAAAAAAAAAAAAAAACACACAAAAATCCCCTCCACACACAGACAGATTATTGAGGTCCGCTTAATGTGTGCAAGATCCCCCCCCAAAAAAAGCCCTTGACATCAATTTCACAATGCTGGACACTTCTCAAATGAAAACTTATCAAAATAACGAAAGTAGGTACATCTTCTGGAGCTGATCCAGCGGTTTCGAGTTTGTATTATCATGTTACTGTACAGTGATGTGTGTGTTGTGTGTGTGTGTGTATGTGTATGTGTATGTGTATTTGACTGTGTGTGTGTGTGTGTGTGTATTTGACTGTGTGTGTGCGTGTGTCAGTGTAGTCTATGGCTTAGTTTATTGTTTTTATTACTTCTGAAATGGTGTTAGGCTACACATGACATGTCATGATTCTCCTCTCGGTCCAAAACGGACAGCAAGGTCTCCTTAGCTCAAAGATGGAGGAGATCGCCTGGAAGCCCTGTTCATTAGGACACCAGACACATCACAGAGCAAGATGCCAAGTGATGAGGCCGAGCTCAGGGTCACTTAACGAAAACAAGGGGAAACGAGAGAGAGAAAAAAGCAAGTCAGTCAGATAGATATGAAGAAATTAGGACACAAACACAAGACTGTTCTAGAACATAAAGGAGAGTGAGAGAAAGGAAGCGAAAAAGAGAGATGAAGGAAGTGTAAGAAAGAGAGCCCGCGTCTGAGAAAGGCCGGACTAGGTGTTAGAGATCAAAGTCAGGACACTCCACAGCAGGTCGGACCTACAGTAGAAGTCGGCAGGGTCTTAGAGCTGAAAAGGTTAGGCTGCTTTTCAGCCATCGGCACCTCTCCAGACTCCCACCGGAAGGAGACGGGAGAGGACGAGAAGCCAGGAGGCTGACGGCAGGCTTAGACCCTGGGGTCAGCTCTCGAAGAGCGGCTTTTGTACAGAGGAGCGGAGGAACCGGAGAGGACGATGGTGGCGGGCTTCTGGATGTGTATGGGGCTGGGGTGACGGTACAGGAGGGCTAGTATGAGGGTGGGTCGGGCGTAGTGGCCCACCCCCTCCCCCATTCCTGGATGTAAGGGGCATCGTGGGCATTGCGTTGGAGAAGGGCGAGGGGGGACAGGACACACCCCTCGCCTCGTCACACGGGGGGGCCGTGAGGACCTGGAGGGAGGGGGGGCAGGGACTCAGTCTGCGCTGACCTGTGTGGTCACCTGGCCGTCTGCAGTCTGATTGGTGGACTGGATGAACATGGGCTGAGTCAGCTCCTGTCCCGCCGGCATGGTGACCTGCTGGATCTGATACAGCTGCTGTGGAGGCAGAGAAGAGCACACAGAGCAGGGTGAGCATTACAGAGACCAGGAGAGAGGCCAGTTAAAGAGGTAGACAGATAATGGAAGTGTGAATAGAGAAGGGAGAAAAAGAAAGAGAAAGAGAGAGAGAGAGAGAGAGAAAGAAAGAGAGAGAGAGAGAGAGAGAGAAAGAAAGAACGAAAGAGAGAGAGAGAGAGAGAGAGAGAGAGAGAGAGAAAGAAAGAAAGAAAGAAAGAAAGAAAGAAAGAAAGAAAGAAAGAAAGAAAGAAAGAAAGAAAAAGAAAGAAAGAAAGAAAGAAAGAAAGAAAGAGAGAGAGAGAGAGAGAGAGAGAGAGAGAGAGAAAGAAAGAAAGAAAGAAAGAAAGAAAGAAAGAAAGAGAGAGAGAGAGAGATAGAGAGAGACACACGTGAGTGAGAATTGAAGTAGAACATGTTTGTAAGGGGAACAGAAAGCAAAAGAAGAGATACAAAGGGATGCAAGAAAAGGAGACATGAACATGAAGATTAATAAATCTACTTGAGAGACATGAAGATTAATAACTACTTAAGAGACAATAGATGACACAGCCAGTCACAAATATGTGGGGAACATATTAACATATTTTATATTCATATATTATATTCATATTAACATATTTTATTAACATATTTTATTTTATGACATATTTTATGTCCATCACTATGCTTTGCTTTACCATTAACAGGAGTTTTGTTCTACTTTACATCTACAAAGACTGCCCATGTGTGTGAGCACTAACAGCACCATGAACAGGAGAGGACAGTGGGTCTTACCTGTCCGTCAGTAAACTGGTTGAACTGCTGCTGGCCTTGTTGCACCTCCTGTGTGATCTGAGGAAGAGGTGGGTGCGTTAGGACACTATGACCACGGCCAGATTCTCTTATAGCTATCTTAATATCAATCTACTTTTACTTCACATCCTTGTAATAAAATTGCTAAGTACTACCCATGCAAATATCTACTACCCTTACAAATATGCAAACATGTACTAAAATTGCATGCTAAATTTCAAATGTGCTCCCACCTTTTAGAAATCTAAATTGTGTATACTAAATTAACCTATAGCATAACATTAAGCATATTCTTTTCTATAGAACAAAACTATGAGTTTTTAAAGTTGTATGTCCCATTTTTCAGTTCTACAGAAAGGTATGTATGAGTGTTGTCTACCTGCTGAGCGTTCGTAGCAAGCGTCTGTATTTGCCCTTGAACGACCTGCGTGCCCGACACGGGCTGAGCCAGGCGGATGTACTGGAGCTGACCTGAGCTCAGCTGCACCTGCACACCGTCACCAGAAGGGGGAGACAAAGGAACACTCCGGTCAAACAAGCTCCTCACAGAGGTCTGGAGCAGAAGATTTAACAGCTGCCACGCCAATTAACATGGGAAGACAACTCAGAACTGGACAGCTGGAGACATTTGGAGCTTTCCAGACTGAAACCCAGGCATCGGTTAACATGAGCTATGCACTTCATGTATGAGGAAGTTTCACCCTCACCCCTCAGCTCAAAATGTACCTTTCATGTAAGTGATCTAATCTAATCATAGATAGATAGATAGATAGATAGATAGATAGATAGATAGATACTTTATTGATCCACAAGGGGAAATTCAAGACTCAATCATAAAATCATAATCATCTGCTCAGTGTCAATGAGAGTGTCTCAGGCTATGTCCACATGTAGCTGGAGATTTATTAGATTTAACAGACATTTTTTTTAAATGTATTTTGCCCTTACGTCCAACCGCAAACTCCCGTTTCGGGGCACTGAAAATTATTGTTTAAAAACTCCTCCCAACGTGGAAATTACAACATCGCCATCTGCTTAACTGACGT
>NC_063208.1:12648878-12683878 GCF_017589495.1 Alosa alosa
AACGTAGTGGCAGTTACCGTGGCAACCACAGGCTCCTCTGCCAGTGTGATACCTTGGCTGATGTCACAGACTGGTTTGACTATGAGGTCAGCATCGAAAAGAGAAGACAAATAAAAACAGACACACACACACACACACACACACACACACACACACACACAGACACACACACGTTGCTTTTTCTAAAGGTTTACAGCTCGCTGATGTTTAGGGGAAGCTGGACGCTGCAAACATCCGACTGAAAGCCCTAAGCCCGACCCCCAGCTTCCAGTCAAGGATGTTTACAGCGCCGCACGGCTGCCTGCTCCACAGTCCTCTTCCTCCTCCTCCTCTTCCTCGATGATGAAGAGCAGGAGAGCCGCTTCGCCCAAAGGACCCTGCGGCCCCGCAGCGAACCAGGAGTGATGCTGATCTGACGTGACGACGTGTCTGAGACCACGGCTGAGGCTCCAGCAGCCTCTCCTCCTGCTCTCCAAATATGCCCAACTACTGTCTGAGTGTGTGCGTGTGTGTGCGTGTGTGTGCACGTGTGTGCGTGCATGTGTGTGCGTGTGTGCATGTGTGTGCGTGTGTGTGCACGTGTGTGCGTGCATGTGTGTGTGCGTGTCTGTCTCTGTGCATGTGCAAGTGTCCCGCCCACCTGTCGTTTAGGCGGCTTCAGGTCATCTCTGGGCACGATGTCGATGAGGAAGTCAAACTGGTCGAACTTGGTGATCGCCATGGCGATATCATTCCTCTGTGAACAAACAGGACAAAAAGAAGAAGTTTTGGCCAGGAAATGAAAGACTGCATTCAAATAGGACAGTTTGACAGCAGCTGACTGCCAAGTTGTGACATGGGTCACCCATACATTAACACACAAAAGGACACAGAATACAGGGCGCCATTTAAATCCATTAAATATCAAATGTGCATCCCTGTCAGTGTGTGTGAGAAGAAGTCGTTGGTGTCCCAGACCTACCATCCAGAGAGCCGTTGGCTGTTGTTTGTGCCATTTCTGTTGACTATGTGCATATGTTTTGCATAGTATTTCCCAACCAGATGACTCATGAGGGTTGTGAAAAACACCCCCCCCCCCCCTGCTACACGCACACTTTTAAAACACAAACACGCTTTTCAAGTGATCATCCATACAGTGGCACTACAAAGAGACATTTGTGCGCACGCAGACACAAACACTCCTGTATTGGTGCCTGTTGAGCAAGCTGGCAGAGAGGCAATAATATCGAGCCCTGAGAGCGGGGGTGTTGAGTTGAGCTCATGGCCCAGTGGCCGTGCTTGTGCCAGGGCCTGATGAGGCTGCTGGCTCCCCTGTGGGGGTTTCCACACACTGGCTATTGGTTCCTGTCGACCACCCACGGCTAGCCCACCGCCCCGCTACACAGGAGAACTATTTTTAGCCGTAGTGATTAATATTTGGAGACAAGGGTGGGTCGGTCATGACCGCAGTGGTTCTATTGATGAGCGTTGTCGTGGCGACAGTGATCGGCGTCATTGTGCGAACAATAGGGTGTGGCACGCGCACGCGCACGCACACGCACACGCACACGCACACACACTATAGCTTTTGATTTGTAGATCTGCACAAACTGAACAAATATTTGTATACTTAAACTCTATTGTTTATTGTCATTATTCACCATTATTCTTCACTAGCCGTTTTAGAGATGAATAAACAATACAAATTAGCTTGAAAGGGATAGTTAGTCTGACGATATTGTCCTGCAGTGTGTGTTTGTGGAGCAGATCTAATGTGCCCCAGCGTGGCTTTGCTCAGAGAGATGTCAAAGAGTGCAGTGAAAGGCGGCTAAGTGCTTTCTCACTCGAGCAGATCGGAGACCTTTGTCAGGACCAACATGTGTGTTCGTGTGTGTTTATGAGTATGGTGTGTGTTTGCCCCTGCTGCTCTGTCTCAAATCAGCTCAGACAAACACATACACACAAATAATAATAATAATAATAATAATAATAATAATAATAAGCACACACTTGCACACATATGCGCACAACACAGACACAAATAATCATACACCCTCTTTCCCTCCCTCTTTCTTTCTTTGTCTTTCTTCAGGGTGGTCTGCAGCTCTAGCCTAGAGCCTCGGCGGAACGCTTCCAGAATGTCATTCCGGGATCCGAGCTGCTCTGCCGACGCTCCGGGACAGGAGCAGGCAAAATGGGATGGTGGAAAAGTGGGTCACTGGTACTGCACTTTTGGATGCAAGTCGAGCAGAGGGGATACGTGTGCGCGCACACACACACACAAACAGAGCGTGCAGGAATTAAGCGGATAGACCCCCGGGGAGTGAAGTGTAAGGATCTGACATATGGAGGAGCACTGGCTCTGCCGGTCCTTGCCTACTAGTGTGTTGCTGTGTGTTCTACTCGTCAGTGTGTAAGTGAGTACAGGGTTGTGCACGTCTGTCTGTCTGTCTGTGTGCACGCTCACACAAACAAGACATACAGAGTATGATGGTCAATAGTCACAGAACAAACATAGGGGAACCACTCAAAATCATGTGGCATGGCATGAATGGTTGCACGAGACCTCAGGAGGTCAGAGGTGAAAGGGCGAGGGGTCAGAGGTCACTCACTTGTAGGGTGCGCCTCTTGTTGTCCTCGGTGTGGATCCAGGCTCTGAGGGTGAGCTCTGTGATGAAGATCTGGGCAGCTTTGGCAAACAGAACTGGAGCCTCTGCACTAATCATCTGAGGGAACACACACACACACACACACACACGTTAACAACAAATCTAGATAAAAGGGTAAAAGCTAAAATCACCATC
Source organism: Alosa alosa (assembly GCF_017589495.1). Taxonomy (NCBI): domain Eukaryota; kingdom Metazoa; phylum Chordata; class Actinopteri; order Clupeiformes; family Clupeidae; genus Alosa; species Alosa alosa. Next base: position 12,651,662 of record NC_063208.1, read on the forward strand.
ACATACAATACCCTCAAACCTTAACACACACTTAACCACAGATAAACATTAACACACACTGAAATACTGAACAACAGAGGGGTTGGGGTGCGGTGGTGCAGTGGTGGGGTTGGGGTGCGGTGGTGGGGTTGGGGTGCGGTGGTGCGGTGGTGGGGTTGGGGTGCGGTGGTGCGGTGGTGGGGTTGGGGTGCGGTGGTGGGGTTGGGGTTGGGGTGCGGTGGTGGGGTTGGGGTTGGGGTGGTGCGGTGGTGCAGTGGTGCTCCAATGCAGGGTCTGCTTCTTCCCTCCTCTCTCCACCACTCTTCTCCCTAGCTTTTTTTCTTGAGCTCTTAATTGCCTTGGCATTTCAGGATGAGTTAACCTCTTGGCCACATAAGCTGCGCGTTATTTTAGGCCGACACCGCGCTGAACTATTTCACCCATGCAGACACACCCACGGTAACACACACATACAGCATGACTTGTAGGAAGTCCGTGCTGTACGCCGTTTTAAGGCCACTATCTTGCAGAGTCGACCACGCCGTAATCTTAAAACGCATTGTCTTCATCCACTTCCCCACTAAGCATTAAATGGCAAAAGTCGCAAATGGTTCAGTTGCAAATGAAGCCCAGTGATGTGCAGTCTCCTGCTATTTGATATTATTTGGGCCAATTCATAGTTCTAAAGATACATCTACACGCTGCATTTCATAAGCTCTGAACAAAAGATGACTGTGTCTGTATGAAGGAGCTCTTGAAACTGGTGGATCTGAGGGTGGCCCCAGTCCCTGGCATGATTGGCGGGGGGTCAGACGTCCTCCTGGGTGCCTGCAGGAGAACTCTTCACTGGGGGATTAGCCCAGTCTTACAGAGCGCTGGCTTCGTCCCAACAACCCCACTGGTCTCAATTCAATACACCCCCTCACCGCAATGAAGCACTGGCCGGTAGCTACTTACATGGCTTTTTTTTTTTTTTTAAATCAAACACCCTGAACATTCCGTCTCTGTTGTGAAACTCTTGAAGTTCGAGTGCAGCCTGAAGAAGACCATCCGTCGTGCCTTAGCTAGTGCTGAGGCCAACATGCTGTGCTGCTCTCTGAGGGCTTAACTGTGATGAAACTGCAGCTGTTCATTCAGCTTGGCTAGCCAAGCAATGATGTAAATGAGCAACAGTACAAAAAAAAAAAAAAAAAAAAAAAAAAAAAAGTCAGATGTCAAGTTCATCCCACTCTAGTAAGTACTCGAGCGTCACGCTATAGAAACGATATCAACACTTCTGCCCTGTCCACCTCAATAAAAGATCAAATCAACGGATGACTCCGTAAGAAAAATAGTTAAGAGGATGTTCATCTCAGTTTATCAGTCATATCACAACTTCCACTTCTCTCTGAGGCACTTGGAATAGGTGTGAGGTGGAACTGAACGAGGTGGCTGTACGAGGTGAGGTGAGGTCAGGTCAGGTCAGGTCTGTGGTGGCAAGGTCTCTCTGGCTGCTGGCTGAGACGGGTTGTTCTAGCAGACTCTGGTCGCTGGTTGGGGGGGTTTGTGTGTGTGTGTGTGTGTGTGTGTGTGTGTGTGTGTGTGTGTGTGTGTGTGTGTGTGTGTGTTACCTTCACATCCTCATCCAGTTTCATGATTTTTTTAATGCGGGCCAATGGAAGCTCCTGCACGCGAAAATCCTTCTGGAACAAAAGGGAGCGCGGTGTTAGGGGGAGGGTTGGCAGTGTGTGTGTGTGTGTGTGTGTGTGTGTGGGTGAGAGAGAGAGTGAATCTCTCTGTGTTGCATGCGTGTTGATGAACTTAACAATGTCTGAAGGATAACTATCTGTGGCATTTCTCTCTCTTTGTGTGTGTGTGTGTGTGTGTGTGTGTGTGTGAGGGTGAGAGAGAGAGTGAATCTCTCTGTGTTGCATGCGTGTTGATGAACTTAACAATGTCTGAAGGATAACTATCTGTGGCATTTCTCTCTCTTTCTCTTTGTATGTGTGTGTGTGTGTGTGTGTGTGTGTGTGTGTGTGTGTGTGTGCCTAGCAGCTGCCCTGCCAGCTTTCACTTGTCATCAGCATCAACAGTCCCGCACTGTCTAGCACTGAGATGTGTGTCTCCAGGGGTGTTATTTTTGATGGTGCAGGCGTGCAGCACTCTATTTTCTCACTCTGCACTTAGCTTGGATAACCTACAATTTTAGGTGTGTATGGGTGGGTTGGATCATTGAGCTGCAGTTCAAATAAGTGACCACACTTAAAGTTGGAATAGTGTCTGTGTCTAGGGGTATTACGTACCACAGTGAGGTTCCTGATCTCCTCCATGACTCGGGGCCAGAAGGACTGCAGGCTCTGTTGGGCATCGCTGCCACCTGCTCCGAAGGAGTCTGCAGACATGACCGCTTCTGGAAGGGAGAGAGAGAGAGAGAGAGAGAGAGAGAGAGAGAGAGAGAGAGAGAGAGAGAGAGAGAGAGAGAGAGAGAGAGAGAGAGAGAGAGAGAGAGAGAGAGAGAGAGAGAGAGAGAGAGAGAGAGAGAGAGGACAGAAAAACCAAAATCATTACCCTCATGTTCACAAGGAAGTAAAAGTAGACCGAGACAGACGCCCACATTCTGTTAGACAACCATAAGCCCTCCGCAAACGTCCCGACAGAGACAACCCACAGTCGGACGCAGACCGTCGCAGACCAACGACCTCCGCGTCGTCCACAGCGGCGCCACGTCATCTAAGCCCCAGCTGAGTCAAGCCCCACAGATCAGATCCTCGGCCGTCGGTCAAGCTGTCTCTCAGCTCACCGACCGAGGGCCCTCAGACGAAGAGGGACTCACCACTGACTCACCGACACCACCTGACCACACACACACTCACACACACACACACACACACTAGCTGCACTCATTCACAGAGCCTCAACTGCCAAACATACAAAGATGCAAATGCGGCGGAATGGACACAGTATAAATGACCGTGAATGGGGGCAGCGCTTTTGGTTTGGAGGTATTCTGAGGAAACTGGCCTTAGGAGCAGGTAAATATAGCCTACTCTAGGCCATAACGGCCCACGGTGATACAAACTAATTCAGTGCTCTGAACATTTCCCTGGAAGCTTCTCCATCTCCCAGAGTTTTCATTTTAGGAAATACATCCATGGGCTCTTATGGGCTTGGTGTGCCTGGAGCTGAGGGTGATTTGTGTGTGTGTGTGTGTGTGTGCGTCTTTGTACTGGTGAACAGGGAGCTCTGGTGTTCAGCTGTGCCGGGCAGGGGGAAGGAATGCTCTACAGAGAATCTTTGGAAATGCCAAACTCCTCAGCTGCATCTGTGCGCATACGTGTGTGTGTGTGTGTGTGTGTGTGTGTGTGTGAGAGAGTGTGAGTGTGAGTGAGTGCCCTGGAGCGAGGACACATCTGCAACCCCAACAGCAGTCCAAACATTCACTTATGGAGCTGTGAGCTGATGCAACAACACACTGGCTGCACTCCCGTCAAACACGCAGGGCATGTACTCACTCTCCCTCACCCCCAACATCTACACACACACACACACACACACGGGAGGGTGAAACACAGGCAGAGTAAGACCAGATTAAAGAGAGAGGGAGAGGGTAGAGAGGAAAAAGATAAACAGATGGAAAAAAGAATGCTAAACAAAATGTGAGGGGAGGGAGAGATGGAGTGATAAAAGGGAAGCGAGTTGAAAGTGGAGCTGGCAGGTTACTATGGCATGAGAGGAATTCTGCTGCCAGTGCTGGTCTGCCTCTTGAAGATGTAGGAAACACTCCCAACATGTGTGTGTGTGTGTGTGTGTGTGTGTGGCCCCTCCCTCATCTTCCTCTCCTTCTCCCCAAATCAGTGCCCCCTCCAAACCTCCCTCTCATCCCTCCTGTGCCTAGTCTGTATTTTGTCTCTCTCTCTCTCTCTCTCTCTCTCTCTCTCTCTCTCTCTCTCTCTCTCTCTCATTACACCCACTGTTCCTCATCTCTCGCTCTCTTTCTCGGGCCCCATTTTTCATTGTTCTTAAACGCTTGTTCCATCCATCTGACTGGTCTTCTCCTCCACACTTTTTTTAATGCTTGTCCTCATTAGCAGCTGAACCCACCATCGACCCTCCTGCCGGCAGCCGTGCACCGGTCTGCCAGACGCGACGACACCCCTCCATCCCTGCGCTGCCCGTGGAATACATATGGGCCGTGTGCATCCATAGAGCATGTGTTTATGGGAGTGTATTCGATACAAGCCCTGCGGACTATGCACAATGAGCTTATAGCCTTGTGTGTGTAATTGTATAGGCCTACAGGAAACGTTGCTGGACTATGAGTCACTCCTACAGCTTTCTGTACACCTTTGCATGTGTGTCTGAATGCGTTTGTGCATTCAAGGCTGTTTGTGCATCGGGGTGTGTGTGTGTGTGTGTGTGTGTGTGTGTGTGTGTGTGTGTGTGTGTGTGTGTGTGTGTGTGTGTGTGTGTGTGTGTGTGTATATAGAGGAAGGAGCTGGGTGCTGGGAGTCAGAATGGGCAGCGTTGTTGTAGAGTCGAGTCCAGACTGCTGGGTCTCCGCTTCCTCATCTATTATCCAATAACGACACACAACGCCAGAGGGTGGCAAGAGGAGAGGACTCGGTCAATGCCGCAGTCAGTCGAACACACACACAGCGTGAGAAAGAGCAAACCTAAGAGAGCGAGGGGGGAAATCTAAAAGAGGATCTGAGCAATTCTCACCAAGTTGTTCGGTGCTAAAGCTTTGATGCGTCTTCACATTTTACACCCAATCAGCACTCGTTTCATTCTCCAAGTATCAGTATTAGACCCTAAAAAAAAATCTCCCTCCCGCTTGCTCTCTGACACACACACACACACACACATAAAATCAATCAATCAATCAAAAACCAGGCCTAGAAATGGATCCATATCGGGCGATTAAACACAGCAGTGGAAGCTGGGGATACTGTCCACTTTCATTACCCAGGCTGCCTGTAGTCGAGCGGAAGAGTGAGTGACTGTCTGAACCAGCAATCAATGCAGCTCCGAAGAGGAGCAGGATGGGATTTGGAGTTTTCTGACGGGGAGGTGCGGGAGATCTGCACTGTCAGTCAAAGCTCAGAGGATTTCTGAATGAACCAGAAATAACCCTCCCAGCGTAGCGAGGGGGACAGAACAAGAGGCGTGAGTCAGATGTCGTTTCTCTTGCTGCTTTAACAAGACGGCCTTTACAGCCATCTGCATCATGCTCTTATCTTGTGACAGATTTCTGCAGGACATCTGCTCTCTCTGTGTGTGTGTGTGTGTAAGTGTAAGTGTGTGTGTGCGCGTGTGAGAGAGAGAGAGAGAAAAAAAGAGAGCGAGGGAGAGATTGTGCGGTTACCCCAGCTTGCGTGGCATGTTCCCTAATGGCGGCAAGATAAGGAATGATAATTAGTCGATTCACTTAACACCATTACAGAAAACTATCTAGCTAATTGCCAGGGCAACAGCGTGACTACTGGCATGACCCTGGGATACGCAGCAGAAATTAGAGGAGAGAGAACTCCAGATGCAAGAAGAAGGGATGAATACTGAGAGGATGAGAAGAGACAGAATAGAACACACAACAGAAAGATGAGGGGAACAGAGAAAGGAGAGGGGTAGAAAAAAGGGAGAGGGTATTTACTTCACCAAATGGTTTCTGGTGCTCTTAAACAAATAGCTTCAATTCTACACAAATAGGGCAAAGATTCAAGTGTAGAGCATCAAGGCCCAAACTCTTCTGCCCTTTTTGTCCTGCATTTTAGACCTGCATGACCTTTGCGACCTTTGAGGAGTCAAGGTGAGACTGCGACATAGGCGCCCCTAGTGGTGATAAACCTCTTCTGCGTCACCTCTGGGTTCCGAGGCCCACTGCGGTTGCCCTTCAGCAAGCCGGCCGGTTCAGGGAGGGAGAGGTGTCAAGTTTCGCCCCCACCCTGCCACCCCGCCATCTGCACACACCCAGCCAGTCCTCCTCCTCCTCTGGCTCTTCCTCCTGCAGCTTAGTGACAGTCTGTGCAGCCAGCAGCAGCTGATTCAGCACAAGCTCTGGCCCACACCAATGCTACGCCTGCTGCAAGCGCTGCTGCAGCTACCGCTGCACCGGAGATGCTAAAGCCTCATTTATGCTCAACGTTAAAAAAACGGATGTGGAAGGGGCCTACGTCCGTTCTCTGCGTTTATTTCGCTCATTCACTTCAAGCTTATGAATATGGTCTAAATGGATCAACATATGAAACAATCGTATCTATTTACATATGAAAAGGGAGCATAAACAAGGCTTAACTCGCAGAGCCGTGCACTCCATAGAGAGAGAGAGAGAGAGAGAGAGAGAGAGATATATAGAGAGAGAGAGAGAGAGAGAGAGAGAGAGAGAGAGAGAGAGAGAGAGAGAGAGAGAGAGAGAGAGAGAGAGAGAGAGAGAGAGAGAGAGAGAGAGAGAGAGAGAGAGAGAGAGAGAGAGAGAGAGAGGTAAAACAGGCTTGACGGAAGCAGCTGTGCTGTGACGTGCAAGGCGGTGAGAGAGAGATGTCCATCACAGAGGCACTGGCTGCCCTTCCGATCACTAGAATCTAATGCTTCTGCTTCAGATGGGGAGAGAACCAGTGGGGTCACAAGGAAGGGGTGCACAAAAAATGGGAAAAAAAAGTCAGTTGACCTCAGCGATGACCCAAACCTCAAAGAAGTGCTGCCATACATGGTGCATTCATTCAGCGTTGCTCCAGCACTCCCAATGTCTGCACTGACATGATGCTCACCGAATCCTCTTCATGTGAGTGAAATCAACCAAGTGCACAAGTACAGCAATTTGCTAGTGTTGTACATTCTGTTCCACAGTGTCCAACGTGGCCAGAAATGGGCAGAGATCCAATCTCTGGCCATAGCTCCAAAACCATAGCCCGTATGGTGCTCACACAACCGCAGCAAAACTGTAGACGACATTGTAACAACATGGAAATGGGATCCATTTGCAAGCCAAATGGGCAAGTCTATGCTCTACTGCTTTTAGTTTTAGGTGGCTGAAAGGCTTCCTTATAAACGTATGAAACATTAACAGTCTGGAAATGCAATCTGCTTATAGTGGATATCTAATTAGTTTGTTTATTGCGCCTGGTTCCTTTGTGGATAACTCGTACTAGTCTAGCTTATGGACCCTTTCGAGAGAGTTCCATTATCAGCATCATAGTTGGCCCCACAAGACTTCCTTTTTAACATTCCATATGTTATCTTAATGCAGAGGAAGTAGATTGGGGCCCAAATAGAACGTTCAAGCATTGTTTTTGTTTTTATTGTTGAAAGGATCTATACATTTTAACCCTGAGTTGCCCAGTCATTCAGCTGGACTCCAGAAATAGGCTAACATGAAGGCTTCCGTCTCGCCTCAGAGCTTATAGCGAAGCTGTGGACGCACCCTCGGTGGCTGGCCAGAGGCTTTGAAGACTGGCTGGGCTGGGGTCTCGTGAGGGTTTCACAGGGAGAGTTAGGGGCGCTGGGGCTAATGTGATTACACGTCAGCGTGAGACTCAGCCGCCTGGTGCTGGGAGGGCAGGAATGGGCTCTTGGACGGCCGGGTCCATTCAGTGAGCGGAGCCCCTCCAGGCACCAGACCATCAGCATAAGCATCAAGTCATGAGAAGCATCAAAAGTCATGAGAAGCATCAAAAGTCATGAGGAGCCCAAAGCCTTTCCATTACGCTCTCCTTCACGTTCCACCCATGTCCCATGCAGTGTGTGTGTGTGTCTCTGAGTGTGTGTGTTTGTGTGTGTGTGTGTGAGTGTGTGTCTGTCTGTGAGTGTGAGTGTGTGTGTGAGTGTGTGAGTGTGTGAGTGTGTGAGTGTGTGAGTGAGAGTGTGTGAGTGAGAGTGTGTGAGTGAGAGTGTGTGAGTGAGAGTGTGTGAGTGAGAGTGTGTGAGTGAGAGTGTGTGAGTGAGAGTGTGTGAGTGAGAGTGTGTGAGTGAGAGTGTGTGAGTGTGTGTGAGTGTGCTGCAACCTCTCTCAAGGCCTACTTTAGGCCACACATTAATTGATAAAGGAGGTCAGAGAGAGGAGAACACATAACTGAGCACTGAGCAGAGCTAAAGAAACTCAGTAACACCACCCCACCCCCCACATTCACCATCCGTTTGGTCCCTCCATTTCTCTACTGCCTGCCCTTCTCCTCGATGATGGAGGGACAGAAAGCTGATGAGCGCAGATATGAAGGAGGAACGAAACCTCATCTGATATCTGAGCTCAAAAGGGGGGAGGGGAAAAGGGGGGAGGGGAAAAAAAAAAAAAAAGAGAGGGAAAAAAAAAAAAAAAAAAAAAAGACTCAATCGTTCAGTTTTCACATGGGGAGTGCGAGGTCAGCAATGGTATGGAGAAGGGGAGGGAATGTGAGGGAGAGAAAAATGAAAAAGGGAGAGGCGAGGGGGAGAAAGACTGGGAACGTGAGGAGAAGGAGAAGGAGAAAGAAAGAATGCTCTTTCACTGTAAATAGGGTTAGCTGCCATTGAGATGATCTAGAAACAAAAGCAACAAAGGAAAACTAAATCTTCAAAATGACATAAGAAAATTATAACTATATATATTAACAACCTGGGCAAGGTAAACCCAATAAAATCACACTTATCAAAAGCCACATTGACTGTATTGTGTGTGTGTGTGTGTGTGTGCGTGTAACATGTAGGCCCGGTTCTGTTAGGGTTCATTTGGTTGACTTCTGCTCCATGCGCCCTGAAGCCTCCGGTTCATTGCCTCCAAGTCTCTGGCAGCGAGCAAAACCAGCCTCTCCGGCAAAACATCCAATGACCCACCAAACCGACAAATACGGCAGAACTAACTTGAGCATCCTCTCCAGCCGACCAAACACGCAAACACACACACACACACACACACACACACACAAACACAGTGACATGTCCTCAAGTGTCTTTCTGGTGGGTCAGATTTTCTTAAGAGTGATGTCGTAGCACCCAGCTTGGCTCGCATACCATGGAGATGAAAAGGTCATATGGCATAGCCCAAGCAAATCAAGCCTTACCTCCGTACACTTTTTTAGTTTAATCAGTATTCATGTAGAGCTCACGGAAAATGCAAATGGAAACACACACACACACACGCAACCAAGTAAATGATCTACAGACACCAAAAAAAAGAGGACTCTAACCACTGAGGGCAATGCATTACTAATTAGCTAGCTGTATAACTTTCTCTCGTCCTACACCAGGTCCAAATGTGAGGACAGAATGGAGAAGTGGGGGGCGATGAGGTCAGCATGGGACAGATCAGAGGAGAACCGTTTCTGCTGTTGCTCCCGCCTCTCAAACTTTGCCCTTGGCTCTGCCTAAAAGCCACTCCAGGAAGCAGTCACTGATCGCTCAAGGTCATTCAACAGAGGAGAGAGAGAGAGAGAGAGAGAGAGAGAGAGAGAGAGAGAGAGAGAGAGAGAGAGAGAGAGAGAGAGAGAGAGAGAGAGAGAGAGAGTGTGTGTGTGTGTGTGTGAGAGAGAGGGAGAGAGGAGGGCTGTGAAATAGAGAGGGGGAGGGAGGAGGAAGGAGTGGGAGTGGGGGTAGAGAGTGAGTGAGAACACAAACAAGCATTGGGGGGGAGGAGGAGGACAGGTTTTTCAACTTTCACTGCGGCGCCAGGCAATCCTGCCGGCATCCGGACTCTTTCTCCGGGAGTCACTAAATCATCTCCTCCCACCGCTACAGCTTCAGCTCCGGCTCTTCCTTCCCGCTCCCGTCCACTCGCCGCTCGGGGAGGGATGCTTCACCCTCCCTGTCGCTCTTCTCTCTGCTGATGGATCGACTGCGGAAGCCGGCTCACATTCCATTGACCTTCATCCAGCGCTAGGCCACGGCCGAGCTACGACGGCAGGCGTAGAGCTGAGCTAAGCTACGCTAAAAGCTAACGCTACCCTACCTGTGCAGCAGTGCTTGGCAGCACCTGAGTGTGCACTCACCTTCACACAGCATGGCGACGCTTACCCCAAAACAAAACACCAAAGTCAGCGGTCAGAGAGAGGACAAGGGGGGAAAAGGACAAGTAAACACACACAAGCACACACATACGTACGTACATGTGTGTGTACACACACACACACACTGCGATGAGCGCACACATACACAGAGCCTACAGTACGGTCACCTTCAAGTGCGCAGCTGAGAGTACATACGCCAGTGCTTGCATTCAACTATGCGTGTGTGTGTGTGTGTTCATTGACTTTCTCCCCCTCCTCCTCCTCATTTACAGTGCAGCGTGGAGCTGAGAATGGTATTCAAATCTCATGCAAACAGCCACGCTCTCTGGGATTTGGCAGCTAGTGGCTCCCCTCCGACGCTATTTTTAGCTGCTTGCTCGCTCACTCCCCAATGGGAGCCCACGGTCACAGGCACCAATGGAAACTTTCAATTAAGGGAAGAGGGAGAGAGGGGGGCAACGTGGGACACCGGCCATGCAGCCAGGCTCCTTAAAGGGACACAGGTGGATACGAGGGGTCAGGAGAGGGGTTTGGGGGGGGGGGGTTTGAGGCTATCAGATGCTCTGAGAGCCCGGGCAAGACTGCAGCCTCCTGGGACCGGCCCCTTTGAGTCGGGCTGAGCACGGCTGCCATGCTGGGGCCCCTGCTCTGCATCACTGTCGGCCGAGTGTAAACAGTGGAGCGAGAGTAAGGGGGACGGACAAGGGCGAGCAGCGCGGCCCGTAGAGGTTCCGCGTCGGCGCACTGGCCGGCCGGTACGGTCAGGGCTCGCGGGTTCTATGCGCGCAGGTTAGAAACACACCGCAGAACCACCGCAAAAAAATACTCACAGATGCCACCATCAACTGATTCCCAGGTTGGGGCAAAGTCAAAATCACAAGCCAAGACAGAGAGCTCTACATTGTATGTATACACAATCATACACTCACACACACAATGAAGGACAGTCCACATCCAGCAAACACTCCAATCAGCATGAGATGGCTTTCAGGTGTGGGCTGAGAAGCCCTTATGGCAACACAGTCCAGAACTGCATACACACACACACACAAGCTTGTTTACACTCGCTGTCAGCACCTCAGCGCCAGCATAGCTCACCAAGGACACAGAGAGATCAAGCAAGCCTGCTGATGTCCTGCACAGATACAGACACACACACACACACACACACACACACACATACACACACACACACACAAAACAAAGAGCAGCACTCAGATTTCCAGCAAGGGGAAAAGTAGGAAACAAGAGGAGAAGGGGACGAGAGAGAAAGCATCCCATTTCTGACTAAGGGGGAGGGGGGTCACAGCAAAAGTATACAGAAAGATGAGCAAGAGAGGCACAGCTGTGTGTGTGTGTGTGTGTGTGTGTGTGTGTGTGTGTGTGTGTGTGTGTGGGGGGGTCGATCACACTTACCCTGTGCCCTTCATGTCAGAGGAGGAATAGGAGGCTTGAGCTGTAGAAGTCCCTTTGAGTGGCGCAAGAGCGAGGGATGGGAGGGACACACCGATAGCAAATGAGAGAGTGAGAGAAGAAAAGAAAAGAAAGAGAAAGAGGGAGCCTCCAGCTTGTGCCTCCTCAAGCGACTCATCCCACCAGCAGCCAAAAACAGAGTGGGGAACTTGAGTCGACTTTCCACTTTCAAACGAAGACCCGAGTCCAGAGACAACAAGAGGACGACCACCTATCTGCCTCTACTCCTCCTGCCTCCTCCTGCCTCTACTCCTCCTGCCTCTCTTTGCATGTCCTCCCCTCACCCTTGTGCTATCACATCTCCTCTGCTCTGCTCCCCCTTCCTGGTTTAGGCACACACACACACACACACACACACACACACACACACACAGCCCCTCTTTGTTCCTCTGAGTGTGAGTGTGTGTGAGTGAGTGAGTGCGCCTGCACGTCTCCCCTTTGGCGGCACTGATAGATGAGACATCCGTCTGCCCCGGCGAGTCCAGCGTTTGCCTTTCATCTGACCCTGCTCTGCCTTGGACAACAGCGGGAAGGCACCGAGTGGAGAGAGACAAAGTGCGAGAGAAGGAGAGAAAGAGAGGGAGAGTCAGAAAGAGTCAGAGAGAGAGAGAGAGGAGAGGAGAGTGAGATGGAGAGGGGAAAAAAAGAGCAAGTGGAAAGGCAGCTCCGGCAACAATCACTCGAGTCCCAGACAAAAATCTGCCTGCTCGCCTGCTTGCTTTCCCTTTAACACTCCTAAGTAATCAATCTAGCCTGCTACACGATACTCGCAGCACTACCTCCCCCCTCCACCCCTTTTACATTCCCGCCTTTCTCTATGCCTGCTCCAATCACAGTACACAGCCCTCTGACGCCATTGGCTAAACCCACCTCTATCGCAGATGACACAGCCCCCCCCTCCTCCCTTGTTTTCAACCCCACCCCCTTCAGCAGACAGCCAACTTCCTGTTTTAAGTTACCTTGAGCTGCAAGATAGGGGTCAGGGGGAGAGAGAGAGAGAGCAAGGGAGAGAAAGAGGAAGAAACAAAGAAAAAAAAGCAGAAGAGCTTAGCAGCTATAGTTGGAGAAGGGGGGTGGGGGGTGCTGAGGAAGAGAAGTAAAAGAAAGAGGGAAGTGTCCCCTAATCTCTGCATTGTCTCTCTGAAGCTACAGTAGCTTCTCTCTCTCTCTCTCTCTCTCTCTCGGGGCTGGCTGGCTGCTCTGTAACAACTGTGCCCTGCTTATTTACAATGTCAAAGTAAATGTCTTTGGAGCCCCCCCCTGCCTACAGCCGAGTGGCTAGCGCAGCGGTGATGCACGAGCATGGGCTGGCCCTGATTGGGCGTGGGGGCTGTCAGTGGGACTGCCGCATGTTGCAGTGGCATGATTTAAAGTGGAAAGACGCGAAAATCGGTGTGTGTGGTGAGCCAAGGGCCTTGTACGTACGTGTGTGTGCAGGCATGCGTGCGCGTGAGCCAGCTTTACTGTTATCCCTCAATTCTTCATTGCCTTCCACTCTCACTCTCTCTCTTTCCTTCTCCCTCTCTCCGTCTGCTTCTTTTACACAACCATTCATTACTCTCATCATTCACAACACAAATGAAAATCTGAAACCAGGCAAAACATCTCGGGGGGGTACGACTGCCAAAAACGGTGAATCACCACCCAAGCTTTCATCTCCCCGAGTGTGTGACACAACCTCCTGTGATGTTCCCATAATTAGTCAGGGGTTTATGCTTTAGTCTTCCCAGAGCCCCTTGGCTGGTGCACATTCACACAGAGCAATAGATGACACTGCCACCAAGGTGAACCAAGGTACACAAGAGAGGTGGAAGCCATGAGGTAAGCAAAAAAGCTATATTGAATGTCAATGTTTCCCCTTCATAGAAAACTCTAGTAACAGTGCCCATTTAGACATCATTATTCAGACTGATACATTTAACAGTTCTTAATATTACTGACAATCGCATGTATTATTAGATTCCCTTCAATCACCTCTATCCCACTACAGATCTAGAGATCTAAGCAAAGGTCTCCATTGCACATGTAACCTGACCTGGCCGCCACTCAGCTAGCGCCATCAGCCAATTTCCTACCCATACTGCTTTGCCCCATGGCAGAAGCATTCCACCTGAGCGATACTCATGAAGCCAGCGGAGAAGATATTTGGTGCCATTGGCGCGTTTTCAGGTGCAACAGAGTTGTTAGAATGGTCATGTTACTTTGACCCTGACCACACAACACATGAAGGTACTGTATAAGCTCACGTAACCAGCCCAGGTTAATAAATGACAGACAATCCCCTCAGGGTTACCAACGCAAACAGCATGGGAAGTATAGGAACAAGCACTATTGTCACAACTAACTAACTAAAAAAAAACCTTTTCATTCCTATATACAAACATATTTATAATTAAAAAAAGAAAAATATACATGCAGGGCAATTTCAACTTCAGGTATACTCCGAACTACAGCAGCTGGAAATAAAAAGGAGGGAATGGGTGAGTAAACGAGGGGAGAAAAAAGCTACAGTATGCCCTGCAGGCAATCTGTGTCTACAGATGAGGCAAAGTGGAAGGAGATAGAGAGAGACAAAGCCTCTCAGCTGAATGAGTTGCTTTTAGCAGAGTGGTGGTTTTCAGAGAGGGTTAGCAGAATAACCTGGAGCTTATCGCTCATGTTACTGCAAGTCCCCAGTGTACAGAGAGAGAGAGAGAGAGAGAGAGAGAGAGAGAGAGAGAGAGAGAGAGAGAGAGAGAGAGAGAGAGAGAGAGAGAGAAAGAAAGAAAGAAAGAGCAAGAGAGATAGAGGAGAAGAGGAAGATATGGTGAGAGTCAAGAGTGAGAGGAGAGAGAGAGAGAGAGAGAGAGAGAGAAAGAGAGAGAAAGAAAGAAAGAGCAAGAGAGATAGAGGAGAAGAGGAAGATATGGTGAGAGTCAAGAGAGAGAGGGAGAGAGAGAGAGAGAGAGAGAGAAAGAGAGAGAAAGAAAGAAAGAAAGAGAGAGAGAGAGAGAGAGAGAGAGAAAGAAAGAAAGAAAGAAAGAGCAAGAGAGATAGAGGAGAAGAGGAAGATATGGTGAGAGTCAAGAGAGAGGGAGAGAGAGAGAGAGAGAGAGAGAGAGAAAGAGAGAGAAAGAAAGAAAGAGCAAGAGAGATAGAGGAGAAGAGGAAGATATGGTGAGAGTCAAGAGTGAGAGGGAGGGTAGGAAAGAGCAAGTGAACAAGTGAAACCATAGGGCAAAATGATCCCTCTTTCTATTTCTGTGTCCCAGGTAGGATGGTTTGGTTGGTTAATGATTATGACAAAAAACACAACGTACGTCAGCAGCTGGGATGTCAAGGCCTGTTTCTCTCAACTGCCTACACACTATAACTCAGTGACAAGAAGCAAGGTTAACAGCAGCCAGATCTTCATGGGACATTTTGACGTGTGTAAAGTAGCCTAACTAAACACCCAAAGAATACATCTTTCTTTCATATGTCTAGCCCAGGTCAGATGTTTCCAGTTGCCCACCAAAAAATATCCAATCTAAGAAGTTTATGACAAACCACTTTAGGTAGGTCCATCAAGTTTAATATACCTCACATTCACAATAGACTTCCAGAGCCAGATTACACCCCCTTAAATATTTCCCCAGCAACACAGAAAAGGAACCATAGAAAAATACTGTATCTTTGACACAACATTAAGTTATGTCAATTATGGTCGAGATTTGGTCGAGAATCCATTCTAACCTACATTTTGAGAACTACAGCAAAATACTCAACCTGCACTTGGTATTTAATGCTTCTTTGCACTTCTGGTTGGATGTCAAATGCATTTCATTGGCTCTGTACCTGTACTCTGTACCTGCTAAATGACAAAGTTGGATTTAATCTAAACTAGTGCCACAGCCACACCTCTCACTCTTTTTCCATGAAAGGAGTAAACCAAAAGGGATCAATGATTTTAGAGCGTAGTGCTCGAGAATCTTTGGTTATGAGTACTACTGTAAACATTACCATACCTGCACTCAGGTAATCACAGCAAAGACATCAAGCCTGAGTAAATAGCTATATCAATCAATATAATTTCAATCATTTTCGTAGTTAATGTACATGTTGAATTAGCCCGCCTTAGTGGCTAGAAAAAAAGCGTACTTTCTATTGCAAAACTTGACACAAACACAAATTAAACCATTAAAATATGCAGTTTGATCAGTCGGTGTAGATGCAGGTCCGTGCTTTAATTTACTACAGTTCATGAGGAGTTAAAGCAATGCATTTTGTACGTCACGGTCACATAAGCAACGCATCTTGAACGTGTTAAGCTGTGTTAGGTCCTAAACATTTTTATATATTTTGCTTACTAGCTTATCATTTTGTCACAACGTTACGATGTTGTCATGTTGCCTTTACAGATTTTGACGTTTGCCAGCTAACGTCAGCTGATGCACAAAACAAATATTGTCATTAACTTATCCAGGATTTAATTCGCAGCCTGACTTTATTGAGCCCGATAAACCCAAAACAAAATTGCAAACATTTACCTTACATGACCACCACATTTACCTTACATGAGCCACCAACGTCACACTATTCGGGTAATCAATTAGAAACGACATTGAATTACGTGGTTACATTACATGCCTGGTAACTTCAGTCATTTCCGAAATTTCACTTCAAATGATCAGTTACTTCAAGATAATATGAAACTCCTGGCTGCAGGTGGTTTGTAAAATCTAACGTTATTAGCCCATCGCCTTACCTAAGTTGCACCTGTGTTTTGTTAAGTTACTTGGCTAAAGCTAGCTAGTGATTATCTATTAGTCTTCAGACAATCCGAGAATGTAAGAATGTAAGTGTAGTTAATTTCGCTGACACATAATCAATGGCAATAATATAATTTGTTCAGGTTAAGTTAGATGTTTTTTGCTTGGTCAGAAATTAGCCAAGATTAGGTCATAAGATTAATAGTTCACCGGGTTGCTGGCTAGCCGGCTTACTAACAAAGAGACGTGTTAAGTAAAGCGGAATACCTTATAGTTAGCGTTAGCTTTGTGGTCCCCAAACGTTTCGTTAACGTTAGATAGTCTTAGCTAAGTTATAACTGCATAAATACAGTCTTGCTGTGCAATGCGTTACACATACAAAGACGTTATTTTCGGTCATCCTGCTATATCAATTAAAAGAATGGGAAATTCGCATTGCAATGACCAAATGATAGTGTTTCTTCTTTTTAACAAGCTAGAAGATGATTGCTAACGTTAGACTCCTAGCTTTAGAATCAAAGGAATAGGCCGGTGATCGAGGGTGACAACAACTGGCTGGAAACTCAGGCCGCATTATCTGTACTTCACATTAAAACAAGGACTTGGGCGATAATCACATGAAAGTTCCCTTAAAACCTTTGTAAATATGTGGAATGGCACCCTAACCAATAAAGACTAAGTTTGGATCTGTCCTTCAGACCAATCAAACCTCGGACTAGATTCCACCAATCAAGGTTTCTACGAGTTCATGTAGTTTTGAAACTGACGCCATTCGGGCTCCACCAATTCCGGATCTCAACAGGGAATACACTGCCTCGAAGAGCCAACATGGCGGACAATGTATTACAGTATCTCGCCGCCTCTATTCCCTACCACTGGCCACCAATAAGCGCTTCAGAGAGCGGGGAGGGAAATGGCGCCTATGTTCATCCTCCAAAACAATCGTCTATTGGATAGAACGGATCATTGAAAGAGAACCCACCAATTACGCAAATTGTAGCGAAATATTACAAGTTGAACACACGAATATAAAGACGTGTACAACGAAAGCAGTTACTTACCCAGTTTTAGTTAAGTGTTCGCCGTGAAGTCCGGTTCAGTGTAATATTTAATTTATTTAGGCAGCAACGGGAAACAAGATGGCCGACGTCTTGACAACTTCTCCTCAAACCGGAAATATGCTTACGTTTACGCACGGACGTGTTTTTAAATGATGGCGCTAAATTTTTGCGATGTCATTTCTACTAAGATGCGCATCTTTTAATTCTAGAAACATATACGTGTTTTAATACATTCTTTCTGGCGTTATATAACGATAGCCTAGCAGATTGCTGTGGCTGAATTGCCTTATCCCAAAGTCACCCCATCCCAAATTAAATTAACTTCTTAGTTGAAGAGCACTGGTTCGCTCCATATCACTTGGGGAGGACACAAACTTTTTGTTACGTCTCTGGGTCTGGGGCGGTGAGAGAGACAAGGCAATGTTTTAAGGCTTGTTCGACTTAATGCAGCACTGCGCAGATCTGGCTGAACGCGACCCATGCTGTTTAAAAGGCGGTAAAAGGCGAGTATGCATGCATCACGATCAGCCTGATCAACGCAGAGCTGTAAGAAGTCGAATGAGCCTTTTGTAACTGGAAAACAAAAATAGCCATTGTAAAATCTTAGTCTGAAATGTTTGCATTCTCACATACCTCCACTAGGGCACGCCAAAAGGACAAAAAATGGACAATGGCGGGCCTGAAGGCAAGGATTTTCTTTGAGCTGAGGAAGGGGTGTGATGGCATACTGCAAGGCTCAAATAGCATTTTCCATTCCACAAAATTGGGAACATTCAATCTTTTTTATCATGTCAACGAAGAAAAGAAAACCTTTGGGTCATCATCACTTTTGTCGTTGTATTATGCTGATTTTCAACAAAAAAACAAAATAACACTTAGATGTGCAGTAGGCTAATAATCAAGGGGCTTTGCCTCTACTGTGTAGTGTAGACATCTGTCCATTCCCACATGCTTATTTTCTTGTTTCTTGGCCAAGGCCCATTCTCTTAGGCAAGGGCTACTCTGATTACTATATCCAAGGCTCCCCATTTCCATGTAGGCCTACATATGATATCAAAACATTACCAGTTGCTTTATGTGCCAATTGTAAAATGCTATTTTTCTTGTGGGCCATTTCCACTAGCCTATGCCAAGAATGTATGTCATTTATTATTACTGTAATTTATTATTAGTATTACTTTAGTATTAGATTTTGATTGAATGACTGCAGTCACTGAAATCAAAAACTGAAGTTGAAGGACATCAAGCTCCTGTTTGAGCACCTCAAGAATATATGTAATGAACAGCAGCTGTCAAATGAATAGTCTCATGCAGGGCAGATGAGATGTTGGCACAGATGTTTGCTGAATTATGAACTGATTTTCGCAACTGATGAACAAGTTTGTTGAAGTAAAGCTATGAGTGTGGGCCATGGAGCACATGATACTGGTTTCTGGGTAAGTGCAGGTCACTGGCTTGGCTTCTAGTACATTAACGGAATTAAGCACAGCCAACATGACATGTATGAGAGCTATGATAGCTAACATTAACTAGAAATCTGTTGATTTGAAGAATTTTCTTCAGACTCCAGTGGTTGAGGTGTGACTGTTGTTCTGTTTTGGGTTTGAGAGGTATGGAAAGCTACGCTGGTGTTTGACAAGGCCCAGCAGGACCTTTGTACTCTCTTGGTTGTGCGACATCTTGAGGTCTCTGGGTTCCTCCTTTAGCCCATCTTCTCTCTGTTTACAGTTCCTAGGGTCAGGATGCTGGAGGGCAGGGGTGAGGCAGGTCAAGAGGGTCTCTGTTTTTTTTTCTTAGGCCTCCTGGAGGAACCCTCTCAGGGGAGGTAGGTGTGATGACCCTTTAAGGTCTGTGTGTCCGCTGTGCATAGCTTGTGATGCCAGAGAGCTTATTGCAATCACCACCGCCTGTGCTGAAACAGCCTTTAAAAGGCAGAAGATTAACCAGAAACCCACATCCACTAGACATTTCTTTAGAGGTTGGCATCATGGCTGGATGTCCCATTTCACCATTGGTTTCCACCATGGCAATGAAGGTAAATATAAGGGCATCAAAATGGGATGTCGGACGTGAAAGGCAGCAGGATGGCATCCGGTTACCTCCCATCCGAGCCTATATGGATGAAATGATAATGCTGACAACAAGTCCATGTACTTGTAGCCAAGTTGAATGACCATCTGAAATGGGCAAGGATAAAGGTGAAACCTAGCAAATGTAGAAGTGTATCTATTGGGAGAGGGAAACTGGTGGAAGAATAGTTTTATATTAATGGCAAGGGGATTCCACCTATTTAAAAAAAAAAACAGTTCAAAGTTTAGGCAGGTGGGATGATCCCACATTGAGTGGCCGAGGACAGGTCTTGGAGCTTAGAGAATTCATTGTTTAGCAGGTGCAGAATGGACAATCAGGATTTGGTCATGGTACCAGGTGGTACAAAGGTATGGGGTAAGTCTACAGCAAAGGAGAAGATTCAGATGGTAACCAGCTTTGTTCACTATCAAAAAGAGCAACAGACGTTCAACAGCAGTGTCTCAAGCGAAACAAGGACAATGGATGAACTGGCACTGAGCCTTGGGCCATGGATGCTTACAGCATTCAATTAATTGTAGGAGCCACTTATAATGTTCATCCAATTCCACAGAACCTCAGTCAATGGGTTGGGGAAGACGGAAACTGTAAGTTATGTATGGGGCATGGCTCTTTATGAAAGCATACTGTCTGGTTATAAAATTAGCTTGAGCCAGGGTCATTACATCCGGAGGCATAATAATCAGGTTTTGAAGTCACTGGCGTGTTCGCTTGAGAAATAGACTTGACATTAACTCTGCCGGCAGTTGTCAGGGACAGTAGAATTTCGTTTGTGCTGGTGAGACAGTAAAGTAACCATCAGACAAGCAATACAGGGAGATAGGGCAAAGCACAGGATCAGCAATGTATCGTTGTGACTACTTTGAAACCAGACATGGTGTTGTATCCAATCATCTACTATATGGAACTATTTGCTTTCAAGATGTGATGGAGGAAGCTAAAAGGAAGAAGTCAAAGTATGCAGAACTAGTGAAGTAACAGAATGTTGCTGGCAAGCACACACAAGACCAGTGGAGATAGGTGTTAGAGGCTTTGTAGCAATGTCAGCCACAACACTTCTGTTCGATTTTGGTTTTCGCAGAAAGTCATTGAAAGAAGCTGTGAAAGAGTTAGCTGAGGATACTGAGGTGAGATGCTCACAGAGTAGGCTATGGGGGGATACAAACTCTTTATTGCGTCTCTGGGTCTGGGACGGTGAGAGAGACAAGGCAATGTTTTAAAGCTTGTTCGACATAATGAGTTTGAGTTGGGGGTATGTTGTAACTTGAATTTACTCTGACATTTGTGAAATATTGTCACTGTGATTCTGGAGTGGTAGTGTATGGTGCTTGCATTTTGGCTAGTTGTGTTGCTGATTGTCATAAATGGTCACAGCAAATAAGAAGTTTGACCGAAGAATTTCTTGGCATTTGTTGGTACCCACATTAAGGGCTTGCCATTTAGTTATGATGATTGGATCATAAATGGCTATGAATTTGTTGGTAGGCTTTTTTTGGTGGCACATCAATGGCTTGTGTTTTATTTGAATATGTTGCTAATGGGATCATAAACGGCCACAGCTACAAAGAGGATTGACTGAAGAATTTGTTGGTATCTCCATCAAGGGTTTGTCAGGTTATATTACTGATCGGATTATAATTCGCCACAGCAACGAAGAGGAATGACCAAAGAATTTGTTGTACAGAACCCATCCATGTGGAGGAAGGGGGTGGGTCTGAGACACCAAACACTATGTTGAGTCTTCCAGAGGTGTTGTGGTCCTAATTCAACAGACACACAGATGAAGGAGGGTGCCTGCTTGATAACCACAGTTAAATGCTCAGAAAGGCTGTTGGTAATGCTGTTTTTTGTGCATGAAGGTTGGGCTACTGTTCGTTCCGCCTAGCTCCAGTCATCCATCTGGGATCGCTCCATTGGAGAGGTGTTTTAGAAGGCTGGGCCTTATCAAAAGTCCTTGCATATGATTGGATAAGCCACTTGTCCGTCATCTTTATTGACGTGCTACTTCAACCACTCACATTGAAGCCAACCCGTGACGCTGATGACACTTGCTTCCTCGATGCGAGCCGTTGTCTGAATCAAAATAGTCTCACAGTCGCTTCTCCGCTACGTCACATCTATGAAACTCCCGCCCTACGTCCTGATTGGCTCTACCATAAAATCTGGTGCTGAAATCACTCCTAACAGAAGCGATCCCAGATGGATGTGAGTGGAGCTAGGCGGAACGAAATTCATCTGGCAAGAGTCAGGTTAACTGTAAGCTGCTGCCAGCCAACTGTGTATTGCAATTTTATCCTCCATCATGGCCATATCATGCATCATTGGCCACTGTGGGAAATGTTCTACCTAAAGTGCAAGCAATTTAATACCTCTCCTGAAACAACACTGATTCAACAGTAACTGAAATCTCCAGCAGCTTCAAAATACATGCAAATCAGTTAGAAGAAAATACTCAACGTCTTAATCAGGACAAGGGTAGCATAAGGATTTCATGTTGCCTCATAAATTGTTTTTATTCTAATAGAATGTAATCTGTGTCTGGAAAACCCCATGTCCGGAAGCAGATCTCCTCACTTTAACATACCTTAAAAATATATAAAAGTAATATAAAATATATCATAATGATTATAATGAATATAGTTATGTAAATAATTTCATCAGTATAAAACATTAAAATTTGTATATGTTTTTAATGTACTATTGTGTTGATTGAACTTGAAAAATCAATAAATAATTGTGGGCAGTTAAAACAGAGGACCCCTTTAGCACTTCCTAGTTCTTCCTCATGTCATGATATCTTTCACTCTGGTAAGTCTTTCATATTTTGTGTATTTAATATCCATCTATTGACACCTGGCATGTCACAACCATAGTGTGTCAACACCCAAATGACCAAAATGCAACATTGTGAAAAATGTTCTGTAATAAAGGCTTAATTTAATAAGATGTAAGAAGTCACAGGCAACAGATATGCCATAAAAGATTATTCCTGTAAGAAATACATGTGATATGAGGAAATATAAGCCACTCTGTCAGATGTCAATACCATTTTCAATAGTCATTTTGAATTTAAAATGTTCCTCTGTTGATATGTCAACTCCGTCAAATAGAATAGATGATCTGTTCCCTCAAGGATATTTGTCCATTAAACCAATACATTTCCAAAGTTCATGTGTAATTTTTATACTTCTAAATATCACTGTTCATTATGAAGGTTAAAAACAAAACCTTAAAATCTATACAACCAAAACTGTATGCATTAAACACTGACTTGTCCGACTTTAAAAATGTGATATTCATTTCAAAACCTGTGTACATAATTAAGGGAACCAGGAGACTGATAAGTCAAACTATTTGTGGTAAGTTATTCAAAAAACTATTTTATAAACATTTCTACATGTCTGATGGTGTTGACAAAAATCAAGTGCGGGTCCAGCAAACATGTAATTTTTTTTTTTTTTTTTTTTTTTTTAAAAGTACAACTGGGAGGTTGTACCAAACCATGATTAGACCACATTTAACAAAGATGTGTTAATAGTTTTTGAAAATATCTTTTTAGAAATTTGAAACCTGCTTGTCCCTAATCTCAAGAATCACTGAAATATTAAGTGCAAACTGTTGACCCCATGAAGACATTTGACTGCAAAAAAACAGACTCAGTACTCATGTTGGTTTTTCATTAGAGTAAACCTTTACTGGTACTTTCACATAATGGCCACACATCAAAAATTGCTTACTTTAATATAAACTGGGAATGTATCAAGTATAGTCTATGAAAGTGCAAATGACAAATTCAAGGTTAATGATTTGCCTAAAGATGAAAAAAAATGTTAATGGATTTGTAAAAATATGCCACTGCCATTACCTCTTAATTTAAATTAAGTAGCAGGTAAGTACTGCAATCCCTCTTTTCCTTCCCTGGGCACAACATCTGGTTGAAGGATGAACGCAGCTGCTGAAATCCAACCAGTGACACAGAATGAGAAAATAAAATAAAATAAAATAAAATAAAATAACTCTCAAAGTTTACCAGCTCTAAGATGAGCACTCCAACCAAACGTGGTGCAAAACTGTCCCTACTGCAGTTCTAGGACACACTGATTTGGAAAACAATCTCAGAACAGCAAATGATGAATCCACAACCTCAGCTTTTTGTAATTTAAAGGCCAATTCACAATATGTGAATCATTATACATAGACAAATATTATATTTACTTTAAAAAAAATCAAATAGAGAAGGGAACTCAGTTGTTGTAAATAAATAAAGCAAAGTATAATGTCTTATTACCTATACATTTTACATTATTTTAAATTAAGTTAAATTAAACTACTTCTTTTAAAAAGCACTTATTCTTTAATGTCCTCGCTAGATCAGATAACTGTATGCCGGCTTCTGCAGTAAAAATCAACCAGACCAAAACTAGAGTTGCTATATATGAATGTGTCTGTGGTGGGCCATCAGTTGGCTCATTCTAACCAAAAAGCTATAAAAATGTGAACGTAATGGCCTACAAATAATGAAATTAGAAATGCTACTATGCTTCAGTGAGACGACAAAATGGAAAGGGGGGGGGAGAATATCATTTTCAATACTCAATTGAGTATCTGCGTTCAGCATGACGTGGCCAAGTCCATTTCATTCCCACGTTATCGGGACAGGTTATTAGAGGAGGCGATAAGGAGCCTACTTTGAGGACAGTAGAAATAAAGGCACGCTTATGGGTACAGCCTTATAAGCATGTCTGAAGAGCAGCAAAAATTGTTCCCCAACCCACCACACGCACTCCAGAGACATCCTCATGTTTCCATTTACTATGGGTGAATACAGTACATCAGAGAAAAGAGTGGCAAAAGGGAGATAAAATTCACTAACATATCAGTATGCATTTACCCTCTTCGGTTTAAGGAGGGGAACCGTTATAAGGTTATTATGCGCAACACATCTCGGTTAGCACTGAATAAAATAAAAGAGAATAGTATAAAAAGGAAAACAGGATAATAATGGGGGACATCTGGGTGCGGGTAGAGTTTGATTGGCTCTCAGCAAAAAAGAACTAGGCACAATTTGTGTCATAAACCGCTGTTCCTGCAGCACTGTTTGTAGTGTTTCTTCAATCTGGCCTTGGCAAAAAATAAAATAAAAAAACAAACAATAAAAAGAGTTCTTAACACTTTACTTAACAAGCTCTGTCAGCAGGCCTCTCTTAAGTCATAAACTTAGCTTAGCTTAAGAAGAGGTTACTTCAGACAGCCAGGTGCTTCCCACATGCACCAACAGGATTAAGGTGTGATTTGAAATGCTTTGATATGCTTATGACACGTTTATCAAGGCTGCATGATAGAGGGATGTTGTGGGGGTTAGCCGAAATGTTGAAGGAGTGACATCCTAGCAAGCTGGAGGGGTATAACCCATTTAAACCCTCTCAAGCAGCATGCGCGCAGACACACACAAGTACATCTCCTCTCTCTTTCTCTGACATGCACACACACACACGCGCACACTCACACCAGTCTCCTTCTATTTCATTCACATCACCCATACCTCCAACACACCAATTCCCAACCGCGCACACACACACAGGTACATGACTGGTATCATCATACTTGTGATGGAGAAAAAAAAAACATATCTGTAAAATACTAAAATCCAACATAAGGGAGAGCACAGGATGAGAACATGAGCAGTACTTTAACTCAAGGTGCTCCACTGTAACCATTCATAAAGCGTCTGAAAAAACACTGTTGAGTATCTTATAACACGCTACAAGCATGCCTAAGACATGGAACACCCACTCCTAAGCAAAGGACTTCAGAAGCTGTTTGAAGGTGGGAAAAAAAAAGAATCACTAAAGTATAAAACAGTGCATCAGCCTGGCTTTTGTAGACTGATGCCGACGGTAGGTTAGCGCTGCATACTTGTGGCAACTGTTATAATATCTTGTTAAGCGTTTATTAAGGCTTTATGAATGGCTGCCTGAGACCACTTCAATTAAAGTCAGTATTAGCAAGGTTGTTTTTTTTGTTTTTCCTCGGGGTTTTTTTCCGCTCGAGTCTGGAGACCGAAGTACTTCTCTTGAGTGACCTGAAAGATTTCATTGATGCATTCTCAATTAAAATAAGCAATCCTGTTTCTCTCACCCACCGCCATCACCACCAAAAAGAACGTCTCCTTAGTGGAGATGTGGCTTTTTTCCCCTTCTCTCTACAATTATGATTAACAAAGAAACTACCTCAGACCAGCATCACAGGGCCTAAAAGAGGAGGAACTTACCGCTTCTTCCAAACATTCCTTGACATTCTTTTTTTTTTTTTTTTCAACACTCTGTTACAACCTTTTTTTAAATTTTTTCTTTTTTTTTTTTAAACCAGGCAGTGGAAGTCACATCCACTTTTAGCGGCTTCAGTGGAACCCCATGGCACTGTGCTCTTTTCCTTCCTCTTGTAAATGCAGTGTTGACTGTTAGAGTCTGGTTGTGTGAGGAGCCCTCAAGACTAGGTAAAGATGTGTAAGTTATCAGTGAGTGCTTGTGTGTGTGTGTGTGTGTGTGTGTGTGTGTGTGTGTGTGTGTGTGTCTGTCCTCACACAAGGTGCACCTGCTCCTCCCACTCAGAGGGTAGCTCTGTGGGGTGGGTATTGTCACGACGACACCCATCCCCCTTCTCCTCCTCCTCCTCCTCCTTCACCACCACCTCCTCCTCCTCCTCCTTCTCCTCTTCCTCCTCCTCCTGGTCCTCTTCCTGCTTTTGGGGCGGGGCAGAGCCCTCTGTGTCTGCCGGCGTGAGTGCGACGCCCACCTCCATGGTCAGCTTGGTGGCGCTGGGCAAACACTCGTCCTCCACACAGCCCAGCTCCAGCAGGTCAGGCCTCTGCAGCACCAGCCCCCCCGTCTCCTCCAGGGCTGGGCAGGGCGGCCACAGTTCCACCTCCTCCTCCTCCTCCTCCTTGCCCGTGCCAGTCTCCTCGTCCTGGGGCTGCTGCTGCCGCTGCGTGGGGACCTCGGAGGCCTGTTCCTGGAGCTGGGGCTCGGCCTCGTCCAGTGGGAGTGGGTCAGCGGAGTCGTCCGTGGGCACCAGTGCAATTTTCTGCGGGTTCATGTCATGGAACCAGGCCATGATGTTGCCCAGCAGGTTGGCGTTGGCCGAGGGGTCCAAACAGTCGGGGTCGCTGGGGGAGAAGGGGTCCGAGACGCTGACGGAGGTGGTGGTGGTGGCGGTGGTGGTGGTGAGTCCGGGGGCGAGGGAGGAGGAGGCGGACGAGGAGTCCCCGTAAGGCCTGAGCGCGTCGGTCAGTCCGCCAAGCCGCATGAGGCTGTCGCCCAGCTCCAGGAGCTGCGAGCTGCTGAGGGAGGCGCGCGGGAGATCCAGGGCGTGCGGCGCCGGGTCCAGACGCGAGGGCAGCGACGAGCCGATGGCCCCCAGCGAGGCCTCGCCGCTCAGGCTGTCCTGAGGGTCCGTGTCCGTGCTCATTCCGGACTCCTGGAGGGACAACTGGATGGCCAGCAGGATGTTGGGGTCGTCCTCATCGAGAGAACCAAGTGCCTGTAGAGGATGAATGAGACGAAGCTATATTTACACAGTACACACTCAGACCTGGGAAATACACACTTGCTTTAGTCAAACTAAATCAAGCTGATTTTTATAGTATTTAAAAAGTATTATGCAGAAGTTTCACAGGTCACATTCTTAATTTTTAAGTTGCTTTTTTGGCAATAAAATGCGGTATCCAGCAAAACCAGCAATACACCTCATGTATCAAACAACTAATTAACTAATTAGAATGAGGAGAGGAAACTTCCATTACAAATTTAACACCATTCTCTTGTGTCCTTACAGCCTTTCGTGCTGTGCCATGCAATACCCATTCTGGGGAGTACTGACTAACTCCTTGCATCCAGGAAAACAAATGTCCGCTTGTTTGCGGAGTGGAAAGAGGGGATTGAAGATATGTCAGGGTCCTAATTCAGATGATGGTAATGAGCTCATGGGGATCGATCAAACTCACTGTTGAGACGTTGAGGCGTCGTCTGCTTCCACCTCCTTCTGGCCCATCTGATTGGTGTAAACAAACAAACAAATAAATAAAAATAACAACCGTTTCAATCATTTTATTCCATAACACGTAAAGAAATCAGACAAAATCAGCCATTTCCTGTCCTCCTTAACTGGGAAATTATTTTAAATGCCTCTGTTAGCTCTGCTAGTGTGTGACACACTTTCTTTAGCTTGTTTTGGTCTTTAGCTTTCTGTTCTCCAAAGGCATAGACATCAGACCACACACTTAACAGAGGTCAG
This sequence comes from Alosa alosa, assembly GCF_017589495.1. Taxonomy (NCBI): domain Eukaryota; kingdom Metazoa; phylum Chordata; class Actinopteri; order Clupeiformes; family Clupeidae; genus Alosa; species Alosa alosa. The sequence continues at coordinate 12,679,235 of NC_063208.1, forward strand.
ACATAAACACCAAATCAGCAAAGAGTTCATTCAAAGGTTCTACATTTCAAGAATAAAAAAAAAACATGTTCTATTTTCCTTAGTACTGCTGCTAAAATAGTAGGAAAGCATGCAGTCTAAGTGTGTATTTTAGTCTCCTGTTCGTAACTAAAACAAAACAAGCGTGAGTGATGTCCTGACTACGTGACCTAACCTAATCTTAACAGAGGATAAATTTCCACAGCTGAGGTGAACATGGGGTAAACGGGCCATTCTGACATCCTGGTATAGAGTGACAACTAGAGAGGCCAAGAGAAAACACAAAGAAAGAGGAAGACAGAAAACAGACGTGAATGGTCTGTTTGTATATCGGTGAGAGACAAATAGAAAGAGAAATGTGTACACAGTATGGGGTCTGAGTAAGGGAGTTGCTGCTTGTGTGTGTGTGTGTGTGTGTGTGTGTGTGTGTGTGTGTGTGTGTGTGTGTGTGTGTGGTCAGGGATCACACCTAAAGTGCTGTCACTGGATTCGTTGGGGTCAGGTGTGTTGCTCCGCAGACTGTGGAGACTCAGCATGTCGCCTCGCCGACGCTGCCGGTGTCTGCGTCTGTACTGGAACTCAGAGTATTCCTACAACACAGCACACACAAACACTTAGTAACTAACACACACACACACAGGAACACACACACACACACGCTCACATATTCTATTCTCTCACCACAACATAGGTCTCTACAACAGCTACAACACTACTTCAGCACAACACACTTTGCTCTGCACTACTACGCATGCAGAGTAAAATACACACAGTGGCTCACATATTCTCTTCTATTTAACCACAACATGCAAGTCTAAACATACCGATTCAACACTTCTTCAGCACAATGCAACTATTCACTACTATGCATGTCCATACAAAACACAATCACGCTCGCAAATACACACACACACACACACAAACACCATGAACACAAGCACAGACACACAACACATGACCACAAGCGTCATCTGTTTTTCTACTCTTTCAAACGCAGCATAGCACCTCATTATCAATCTCCATAAAGTACCAACGAACACAAGTGTTCTTTCTTTCTCCATCATACAGACTCTTATTATGCTTCCCCTGCGCACAGACAGCATTTCACCTGTCTGTCTGTAGATACATGCACAGCAGCTCTTTGTCTGTAAATTTAGTAAAGTCAATTTTCTACCTCACATCATGTACACACACACACACACACACACGAAAATCCACTTTTACAAAAAAACATCTGATTTTAAAGAACAAATATTCATAGAAGATTTGCTATGTTCTAAAAAAAAAAAAAAAATCCATTTTAACCACTACACTACATAAGCATGCTCAAGCCAAACGTGCAGACCAGGCATAACTTCTGAGATAACACTAAAAAGATGCACAACGTTGGAAAGAGGGGCACACTTTGAACATAACAATCTCAGCAGGCCAGATTTGTTGGTGAGCCACTTCAAAATGAAAAATCTGCTAAAAACATATTATAACACTTTCAGACATTGACATCAGTGTTTCAGAAGACAAAATACACAGAGTGATTTGAATCATTCCCAGTTTTCATTTCGGGGTAAAAAAATAAAAATAAAACTAGTCCTGGCCCGTCATTAGGTGGGGTTGAATTTGAAAATAAAAATTGTGATGACTGTCAAAATGTGCCTGAGGATTCAGAATTTTTTTTTCTATGATTTTGGCTATGGTTATAACATTCTGCCAAATCTATAATAGCATTGCCTAGGGAGAGAAGTAACTTTTAGGATACATACAGTATGTATACATTGTCAATTAAATTTACACTAGTTGAGTTACACCAAGTTGTCCATTTTAACTAGCATGTTCTGATAGTTGACCTCCATAGCCTAATTAACAATAAACTTAAGATGGCACAACCAACCCTTTTGGCAGAAAGTTAAATAATAGGGTTCTATGCGGAGGACTTGGGGAAAAAAACGTTCCTTCCAGGCTAAGGGATCTATGTAGAACCTCCATGGCTTCCTCTGCTGGGCTATAGATGAAGAGGCCTCTTCTCTAACAGGGAAGCTACACCAGGCGCCGCTATCACGTCTGGTGTAGCTACTTCTATTGTTTATAGTGGAAGCGAATTGTTGCAGCAGACGCAACACGAACGGAACGCTTCAGTTACGCGCTAACCTCCTCATCTTCATCCAAAAACGGCTACAACAGGGACAGAAGGGAACGTTTGATGTTGCCCATTTACAAAAAATGAAACTAAAACTTGATGTATGACAGATTACATTGAAACAAATTGAAACAAAAAAAAACAAAAAAAAAAAAAAAAGGTAATTCCGAGCCTTGCTAGCATGCGGTACAGTATTCATGTGATTACGCTCATTCTGTGGTCCGACCAAAGCCATCAGCATGGTTCACGGTTATCAAAAAACGTCAACGTAACGCCAACATAAACTGCGAGGCTCTGCACATCAGAGGATTGTGGGTAAATTAAGTCTCAGCAGGCCATCTGGGTGATAGTATTCATCAACAACAAGGCAACAACCTACTCAGAGAGCCACCCACTGCCTGTTGCTAGGTAACGGGGTCACCCACAGTTACCCACAATCCACTGGTGTGTGGACCTTGGCAGTTGAAGTTGAGGGTTACGCTGACGCCATGTACACTGAAATACACTGGTGGCTGGTTGGGGTGGCCCGGGTGCGGCTGCTGCAGTACCTGCGGCTGTCCTCCCACGTGTTCATAGCCCTCACTGTGTCCGGTCCCTCCCACAACGGAGGGATCCCTCAGCATCTTTGGACACAGAATGATACGGGTGGTGACCTTTGAACTTTACCCTCGCAGAGGCACAGACAGTCATTCATACATACATACACATACATACGCTAACGATCACACACTTAGGGAGTCTAGCGGTTAAGCAGATTTCTATAAAATAGCAATAGATTTCTATAGCGCGCAAGCAAGCTCGTAGCGAACCATGTTAGCTAAGCCACAGAACAGCACTAAAAGAGAACTAATATGATAAGAATGGCCATGAGCAAATACTCACCTCAGGTGAGGCAAAACCTAGGTACTCCCAGTCCCACGTTCCACCGGCAAAACTAAGGAGAAAAGAGATTGGTTTGATATAATTAGGAGCACTGACTGAAATTATTGCAATTGATAACAGTTGACACAGAGTCATGAACGGTCATAATAGCCATTATAAACACTCCCTGCGTCCCAGTGTGCTGTAATGACCTTTAGTAGCATTTACTGTATATGATTCATAATCAAACCTCTTTAAAAATAGAACGAATAGCTGGTTATCAAATCTATTAACCCATTCGTGCTGGATGCTGCACGACGCAACATTCTATCTCCCGCCTGTTGCTGCATAGCGCAGCATGCTTTTTATTTCATGTTTCTAGGTGCTACAGAGGCTTAGATATTAAGGTTTTGGTAGACATTGACAATTCTTAGTATTTTTTCAGAAAACCCTTAGGAAATAAGGTTATTTAGTCTAAAATGCCATAGGATTCTATAGGCGTTTTTAGCAGGCATTTCAGGAGTAAATGGGTTAATCAAATGTTTTTTTTTTATTGCAAAGTCCTGATTACGGTAAAATAATAATTAATAAATAATTAGTTAAAAGATTTAGTAATCAAGGATCTTTGGTATGACTAGACCATTTACCAACTGAAATCCCTCTAAGTATCAAACCAAGTGCATGAACTATTGACCATGCCCACTAAATGTTCAGGTGAATGTTGATGGTGATGGGGGGGTTCCCATCCCCTACCTCCTGCGTGGGGCCTCTGGCGAGTCGTTGGGGGCCACACCCCGGGCCACCGAGGCCAGAAACTCACGCCTCTTCTGCTGCACCAGGCAGGCGGCACTGATGATTTTGTGGCGAGGGGTGCGGAGGTAAGGCCTGTTGACTTTCTGTGCAAGATCCTCTGTAACCATCTCCAGATCCGTCTGAATGAGGTGAACAGAGAGAGAGACGGAGGGAGACCGAGACCAAAGGGAGAGAGGGATGGACAGAGGGAGAGGTAGAATAACGGTGGTCATGTGTGAATACTATAATTACTGTCCTTTAATTGTACTTTTTACAGTCATTTCATTGCTGGTTAACACACACTGCTGTCATTCACATGCATGTGGTTCTGAGGACCTGGGGAACATGGCTGAGTGAGAACCAATTATCAGTTTCCAGTCCAGCTCAATGTCAGTAAGGGGAGCAGGATTAGTATCACATAGCAGCTACTTCAGCTTCACGGTCAGTATACAGATCCCACATAAAGTAACACAGAGTGGAAATAGGCTTAAGGCCTATTCACACCAAGACTATAAACTATAACGATAACGACATGAAGAACAATATCATTGGGGATCACTTTCAGAACGACAAAAAGCTAATAGCCAATCAGAACCCATCGAATTTTAACCGTCACATTCATTAACACAAGGAGAGACTTTGTTTATCGTTGTTCAGTGTGAACGCTTTTATCTTTATAGTTATAGTTATCGTTATTGTTATCGTTCTTGGCGTGAATAGGCCTTTAACAACAGTATCGAGCTGCAAGGAGTTCTACTGTACATCAGACTTCAGAAGTTAGGCTTTTGATCTTTGGGCTCAATTGGCCATTCCCAATGAACCTCCAGCAGACAATGCAA